>NW_013669652.1:20987-24872 GCF_000517525.1 Limulus polyphemus
ACAAGTAGTTTCCACTTCTGTATAGAGTTACAAGTAGTTTCCACTCCTGTAGAGAGTTGCAAGTAGTTTCAACTTCTGTAGAGAGTTACAAGTAGTTTCCACTTCTGTATAGAGTTACAAGAAGTTTCCACATCTGTAGAGAGTTGCAAGTAGTTTCAACTTCTGTAGAGTTACAAGTAGTTTCCACTTCTGTATAGAGTTACAAGTAGTTTCCACTTCTGTAGAGAGTTACAAGTAGTTTCCACTTCTGTAGAGTTACAAGTAGTTTCCACTTCTGTAGAGAGTTGCAAGTAGTTTCCACTTCTGTAAAGAGTTGCAAGTAGTTTCCACTTCTGTATAGAGTTACAAGTAGTTTCCACTCCTGTAGAGAGTTGCAAGTAGTTTCAACTTCTGTAGAGAGTTACAAGAAGTTTCCACTTCTGTAGAGTTACAAGTAGTTTCCACTTCTGTAGAGTTACAAGTAGTTTCCACTTCTGTAGAGAGTTGCAAGTAGTTTCTACTTCTTTAGAGAATTACAAAGCAGGTGTTTAGAAAGTGAGTGGTGGTTGGCAGTGAAACAGAAAGAAACATACACAGATAAATGAGTATACATACAAACGTATGAATCAAAGAAGGCGTAAAGACCATTTGTCACGAAAGTCGTTTGTGCATCAGTCGAGAAGTTATGTGGAGTGCTGTTAAAGCACGAAACTTGCAGGAATTGTGTGTAATCTGCACAACTTCCTGGAACCAATCATAATTCCCTTCCAATAAACTTCCACGTGTGACTTAATAACTAGCATGGCTTGACATTCATCTATGTTGTGAAGTGGAGAATTCGGAAATTTTTAGAGCGTCTGTTCTTTTTTTTCTTCCTTTTCAATATTTACACTGACTGGAAAATCGATTGAAAGAAAACTGCTTTTACTGTACTTTGTTTTTCATGAGCGAACAAATTACTCGGGATTTTGTAGAGTGAATGAATACACAAAATGAGACACGTAAAAACAAAATGATGTAAATTAGGTACCAGAGTATTGTCTATTTAATTCATAACCTGATTGATCCACTTCAATATTTTTTCTGTATTAAAGCGTCACATTATTTATGACATGACAGAAAGGTTAGTTTTTTTGGGGAATAATTGAGTAATTATTTGGGTTAAAAAATCTAACATTTATCGGACTTCCACATTAGCAGATCAGCACTAAGGTACAATAACTAATTACGATTTTCCTAAAGGACAATCAGGGACAATTATCCGAGTAAATCTTATATCTTATGATTTGAGAAATTTTTAGTAGCACAGTTACTTCACCACTCATTTTATGATTACGAATTGGCCATTACTTACGAACCGACAGAATAGAGGGAAAACAGCTACCAAGTCTTGGTCTCCTACTGCTGTCTAAGCCTAACCACATAGTAAGATCTGACCGTTATTCCTATAGCACACCCACAGTCATAAAGTGAGAAGCACGAATTTTTGTTTATTTTTTTTTGCACCAACGGGACGCGAGCCACGAACCCTCGAATTCAAGGCCCAGGAACTATTTTCTTTAGATCACGCCCAACCCGTTTAAAGGGTGAGTTTTAGAACTGACATTGATTGAATTTAATTTGAAGATATCTAAGAAACTTGTAAGAAAATCTTACTGTCGATGGACGGAGATATATATATATTGTTATGTTTCGAAACTTATTTTTTGTTTTTGTTTTTCCCCTTTCGCAAAGTTTTAACTCCAGACCTTATTTTCGTAATTTCTGCACATAAAATAAACAACACTGAGTTACTAAATACGCACTATTTATGAGGCATTAAGATTCTGCTCGCCTTCCAAAACAATGGGCTCTCATACAATCAGCATACGAAAAGTCCAGTACAACATCACCTTACGAAATGCTAAAATAGTCATTTTATTGTTTAATGAAAAAGATTGTTGGACTGAATTTAAATCAACAAGATAGATTAATGTTACTTGAGTGTTGATTAATGAGAGAGATAACATATAGTTAAATTCACGAGATAGATTAAAGTTATTCAAACATTGCTTATCGAAGGAGATTTTTTTGGCCTAAAGTTAAATCCACAAGATAGATTAACGATATTTGAGTATTGTTTAATGAAAAACATTGTTGGCCTAAAGTCAGATTTACAGGATATATCAATATTATTCAAATGTTACTTAATGAGAAATATTGTTGACCTATAATTAAATCCAAAGAATAGAAAAACGTTATTACAGTATTGCTTAATGAAAAAATATGTTTGGTCTAAAGATAAATCCACAGGATAGATTAACTTCATTGCGGTATTTCTTAAGGACAAAGGTTTTTGGCCTAAAGTTAAAGTCACCATATATATATTTGCGTTATTCGACTATTGCTTAATGAGAAAGACTGTTGACCTAAATTTAAATCAGAAAGATATATTAATGTTACTTGAGTCTTGATTAATGAAAGAGATTGTTGGCTTAAAGTTAAATCCGCGTGATAGATTAACAATATTTGAGTATTGTTTAATCCAACAATTTCTCTCATTAAGCAGTATTTCAGTGACGTTAATATATGACTTTAGGTTTAGGCCAACAATTTTTCTCCTTAAATTCATCTGGTCGAGTAGCGTTATTTGAATATTTGTGATTTTGAAAGATTGTTGACCTAAAGTTAAATTCACCAGATATATAAAGGTTAGTCGAGTATTGCTTAATGAGAAAGACTGTTGGCCTTATTTTGAAATCAACAAAATAGGTTAAGTGTTGATTAATGAGAGAATGTTGGCCTAAAGTTTAGTTCATTGGAGAGAGTAAAGTTATTCAAGCATCGCTTAAAGAAAGAGATTGTTGGTCTAAAGTTAAAGTCATCGGATATATTAACGTTTGTCGAGTATTGGTTAATGAAACAGATTGTTGGTCTAAAGTTAAAGTCATCGGATATATTAACGTTTGTCGAGTATTGGTTAATGAAACAGATTGTTGGTCTAAAGTTAAAGTCATCGGATATATTAACGTTTGTCGAGTATTGGTTAATGAAACAGATTGTTGGTCTAAAGTTAAATTTCACAGGAACTATTGACTTTACTGCAATATTGTTTAATGACAACAATTGTTGGCCTAAAGTTATATTGAGGGGATAGATTAACGATATTCGAGTGTTTCTCAATGAGAGATATTGTTGATTTAGGTTAAATCGACATATAGATTAATGTTATTCGAGGTTTGCTTAATGAGAGAAATTGTTGACCTATAATTAAATAATTAATGTCGTGTGTAAAGAGAAAGATTCTTGGTTTAAAGTTAAATCCACAGAACAGATTAATGTAATTGCGGTATTGCTTAACGACAAAGATTGTTGGTTTAAAGTTAAATCCACAGAACAGATTAATGTAATTGCGGTATTGCTTAACGACAAAGATTGTTGGTTTAAAGTTAAATCCACAGAACAGATTAATGTAATTGCGGTATTGCTTAACGACAAAGATTCTTGGTTTAAAGTTAAATCCACTGAACAGATTAATGTAATTGCGGTATCGCTTAACAACAAAGATTGTTGGCCTAAATTTAAACCCACAAAATAGAATAATGTTACTTGGGTGTTGATTAATGAGAGAGATTGTTTGCCGAAAGTTAAAGACAGCTTAAAGTTATTCAAGCAAACTTGATGAGGGAGATTTTGGTCTAAAGTTAAATCCATAGGATAGATTATCGTTATTTGAGTATTACTTAACGAGAGAGATTGTTGGTCTAAAGATAATTCCTCCAAATACACTATGAAGCTAGCGTATTTCACATGTATTGACTAAAACCAAAGTAAGTAAAATTCACTAGTATTGTCTTAGGAAACTTTAAAACCTTGGTGAAAATCTTTATTCATCAAAACCAAAATTGAACAAAAAAAAAAAAAAAA
>NW_013669652.1:25842-41338 GCF_000517525.1 Limulus polyphemus
CAGACATACCGCTGTGCCACTGGAGGGCAAAACCAAAGTAAGTAAAATTCACTAGTATTGTCTTAGGAAACTTTAAAACCTTGGTGAAAATCTTTATTCATCAAAACCAAAATTGAACAATAAAAAAAAAACGTTTTTTGGTTAGTTTCAAACACTTAAAAATCATTGATGGTATTTTACCTAAACAATAATGATATTTCAAGACTCTGCAGACTTATCACGTTTTCTGTGTCATTATATCAATCATACCAGCAGATTCAAAGCTCTTTAACCCATGAGCAAGTCGTAACACTGGTTGAATTTTTTCTGTATATCTGCACGTGATATAAGTTGCGCGGTTTTTAAGAGGTGCGATTTGTTGTATGTTTGTCAATTTCACGAGACTCCACGTGAACTGCGACTAACATCTCACCTTAGCAATGTTTGATCTCGTCGAGAAAAACGTCTCCCTTTTTTAAGGTATAGAAAATTCTTTGAGATAAGACTTAATCTTGATGATGACATAATTAATTTATTTGGCTCGACAGAGAACTTTTAAATGAGTTGTGGAAATCGGCTATCTTAAATCAGCTCCATTAATCTGGTCGGTATGTACTTCAGAATGTTCTTCCGAACATCGTACGTAATATCATTCCCCAGTTGCACGTTCCCCCGCTGGACTCCTCCTGTAACAGAAAAGTTATTTGGTCATCAAGATTTTTCGGATAAATAAAACTGTCCAATGATTTGCGAGTATAAAACAAAATTCTAACAGTTAGCTGTTAGTGAAATATAGCCTTATATTAATGTAGGTATATACATGTAATGTTCAGCTTTATTAATTTTGCTCTTCCTAAATATTGTTTTATAATTTTTTGTTCGTATATTTCATAAACTTGCTATTGTTTAACGCCATCTAACGATGATGACGTCATTAAATGTCCATTTATTCATACAAAGCTGGTATCTATCAGTGAACAAAAAATATGGATAGTTTTTACAATAATACCTTTTTTTCTTAAGTAATACCTAGTTTCTATCTCACAAGAAAGCATGTTTATCAATACAAGCTGATGTTCGAGAATATATAACAGCGGTGTGGAAAGGAGTTACATGTAGATAATATAATAATATAACTTTTAGTAACTATATAAGTCAAATATGTAAAATTGAGGTACTACAGCACCCTCGCTTCCACGCCTCTGTATAAACTAAACAGAGAATGTAACTAAATTCCCAGATTAGAATCAACATAATATGATTCCACCTTTTGTTGTTCTTGTTTTTTTCACTACGTGGTAAATATATTTTTAATGTCTATACAAGTTAAGTATTTCGTGCTATGTTCTCTAAAATAACAGTATTAAGAGCTTGGAAAAGACATGTACAGACATAATCTGACACACATTCTAAACGTAAGTATAACTTATCAAAACCTGTAATTAGAAGTGAAATTCATACATACTCTTATATGTGTCTGTCTGTTATAGAACAGAGCCACATTGGGCTATCTCATGTATCCACTGAGGGGAATAAACCCCAGATTGTAGTGCTATAAATCTGTAGACTTACCGCTATCTCACCGGGGATGTGATATGTGTCAAAATGGTTGTTTACTTTATGAAAAACAACTTTAAATATCTTGTAAGTATTTATTGGTAGTTTACCAGTACAATGTAATATAAAATAAAAATACAATTTAAAAGAAAGTAAACTACAAGATGAGAGTACAGTTTGATATAAAAAGGTATATATGATAATTCAAAAACGGGGTCAGTTTGGTTTAGGAGTTAATGTGTCGGGCTACTGCTCGAAGGTTCGGGATTGTTCTAGTTAAAAGTTCAACATTAGGGTCAGCTATACCTTAGGGCCTCCGACTTGGTCCTTTAGCCCACTTGCGCACAAGATACTATTCACGTTCAAATTTCCAATTGTTAATTCAAAAACAGTTATAAGTGTATATTAATGTAAGTGTATAAACTTTATAAGCTTAATTTCATGCAACTATAAACACACTGTAAGTTTATGTTCGAGGAAGTGTAAACATTACAAGCAAGTGTTTATACAGCTGTAAGGGCAATATAAAAAGCACGTTCGTAGAAGTGTAAACATTACAAGCAAGTGTTTATACAGCTGTAAGGGCAGTATAAAAAGTATGTTCGTGGAAGTGTAAACATTACAAGCAAGTGTTTATACAGCTGTAAGGGCAATATAAAAAGCACGTTCGTGGAAGTGTAAACACGTCGTAACCATATTTTTTCGCGAAGATATAATACATTTCCATTCATACAGTGTAAACACACTATAAACATTTTTCACTGAATCGGAAAAAAATATTTTTAGTTGAGGTAAGCTAATTTGTAGCAATTATTATTATTAGCAAATTTAAATACAACTGTTTTTCGATATAAAACTACGTATTAAATCGTAAGAGCCGATTTATTTTACAGAAAGAGGAGAAGACATCTTTCAAAGATAGTTTGAAGTTGCCACGTGAAAAATATAATGACTAAAACAATAACATTTTGTAGTGAAGATAGAACGTTCACACATTTTTGATTGTCCTTCATTCAATTGTTTCAAAAAGAGATCACAATGTAGTTTCACCATAATGGGACAGTTCCGTCATTAAGTAATCTCTTACAGAGATTAATATAACGGAACAGTTCCGCTATTAAGTAGTCACACATATATATAATTCACAATCCAGCTTCAGCATAACGGGACAGTTCCGCCATTAAGTAGTATTCAAATAGAGGTCACAATCCACTTCGTCATAACGGGACAGTTCCGTCATTAAGTAGTACTGAAATAGAGGTCACAATCCACTTCGTCATAACGGGACAGTTCCGTCATTAAGTAGTACTGAAACAGAGGTCACAATCCACTTCGTCATAACGGGACAGTTTCATCATTAAGTAATTTCATATAGTGGTTGCAATCCAATTCACCATAAAGAGTTTGTCATAGAGCCCTTGCAATTGTTATTATTATACATTTTTACTCATTATCTTAGCTGCGGTAGCGATATATCGCGTTAATATCGTGATATTAATGTATCTACTTCAGAAGATGACGTAAAACCGCGTTGAAATATGCAGAACGACTTTTACAACCGTTCATCAGTGTAAATAAAGATTTTAATTGTGTATTATAAAACGTTTTTCGTTTGTGGATTTTAATATCGTTGAATCTATTAATTTTCGTGACAATACACAATGAGTAGCAGATAGGATTCTTTAGCTCAGGTGATTTAGACAAATTTATACTTTGCAAATAAGTTATAACCAGGGGTGAAATTCTTAAAAAAAGAAAAAAGTAGAGGTACTCAGTACCGGCGGAATTTCACCCCTGGTTATAATGTTTCAGGAAAAACATTATCAATTTTCTAGCAATTTGTTAAATTCTTACGTTATTGTTGATTCACAAAATGTGCTTTATTATTTGTGTGTTTGTTTGAAGTTAAACACAAAACAACATAATGGGCTATCTGTGCTCTGCCCACCAAGAGTATCGAAACCCGGATTCTATCGTTAAAAGTCCGCAGACATACAGCTGTGCCACTGGGGGCTGCTTTATTATTGGTTAACTCATTGACATTATCAAGATTTTCACCACCTCCCCATCTTTCCTCATCAACAAAGTACAACCAACCGCCAGAACACAATAAAAACAAGTAATGTGAAATTCACGACCATTAGTGTTTGTTTGTTTGTAATTAAGCACAAAGCTACACAATAGGCTATCTGTGCTCTGCCCACCATGGGTATCGAAACCCGGATTCTAGCGTTGTAAGTCCGCAGACATACCGCTGTGCCACATAGGGGCGACCATTAGTGAAAAAAAAAGTAAAATTTCTCAGCATAAGAATGAAAAACTTCTGGCTTACTAAGATTTGTGAAAGTCCTTTTCATTACAGCAAAACAAAAACCGATGATCAATAACTAAGAAAATATACCAAGGACTATTTAAAAGTCATTAATATTATATCCGCTAGTCGTTGAAAATCGGTTATAAAATTCTGATTATCACATTTTGATTTATCATACTTATCGCTTCAGAAACTTTCAGTTGCATCTTAGCTTTTTGATGAAATTCACGTAGTCTTAGCAAATTTAAAGCAACTTTACTTTGACACAAAATTAAGAAATATTCTCCTTATATAATTGTTGAATTATATTTGATTCAACGTAGAACTTACAAATCCGCTTGTCATCTTTGATAATCAGTGATGGATTATAGACTATGGTTCCTAAATTTCACAATAAATAATTACCTGATCCCATTGCTAAGTCTTATTATACTGTTTTCTTTTTGAACTGTTGACATAATGATATATATATATATATATATATTCTTAGTTTCTTTATGAATAAAATGTTCCACCCCCACCCCCAACCCCCCCAAAAAAATTCTAAACTCATACCAAGAATTCTTGTTAGTTATCTACTTCATCTTTTCGAAATAAAACAAAGGGAATCCTCAATAACCACAGCACTTGAAATTATTTCAGGCAGGAATAGAGTAAATTAATCTATAATACCTTTTTAACAGCTATATTTTTGTGCATCAGCAATACCAAGCGTGGGACACGAGTATACCAGATTCGATTTTATTACTCATCAGGATCTCTACCAGCTTACCCTCAAACTGAAATTCTTTCAGATAATATTAGAGTAAATTTATCTGTGAGACCTTGGGCTTGGTCAAATATGTCAATCGAAAGTGTTTGACCTCCTGAGTCTAAAACTGTAATTATATCTCAAATCGGTCAAGAGATGACGGAGCTATGAGCTAAGGGTTTGTACTTGAAAAACTCGGAGACATTCTACGAGCCGTTATGCCGCGGCTAAAAATCAGTAACTTCAATGTTTCGTGTTTTGTTCACAACTGTTATTCTTTGAAGTTATATGAGAGACATATTATTTTTAGTAGCTGTTTAGAAAGAAAATTTGCTTTTTTTATAATACTCTTGAAATCCAATTGAAAAAATGAAGTTTTAAATAATATAAGTTTTGTATTAAGTAATTTATTTGGACTATCACCACGTTGTTTTTCTTTTCGTTTTTTTTTAATGTATAAGCTTTCACCAAATTACCTAAGTCTTCTACAGGTGCGAAATTAAAAAGAAAACGTGGTGGTAGTTCAAATAAATTACTTAATACAAATATGAATAAAAACCCTATAACCCGAGCGCTTTCGAAAGGTGGACCTTTCTTCTTCAGAGGTAGCCCCCAGTGGCACAGCGGTATGTCTGCGGACTTACAACGCTAGAAACCTGGTTTCGATACCCGTGGTGGGCAGAGCACATATAGCCCATTGTGTAGCTTTGTGCTTAATTGCAAACAAACAAATCTTCAGAGGCAAACTGGAAATTTTGCTCCTGAAGAAGAAAGGTCTACCTTTCGAAACCGCTCTGGTTATGGGGTTTTAATTAATTTGTGTTGAGACTTCTTGAATATACGTGTTTTTTTAACATCATGATTAATTCAAATACGAGTACTCACGTTAAAAAGCATGAAAAATATAAGTTTTTGGTTTTTAAGCACAAAGCCACAAGCCACCGGAGAGCGGGAGGCAGACTGTTCTGCACTATTAGGCTGTTCGTAACTCCTTGTGGACTATCATTGAACTCGGATAGAAAATAAATACTCTTAGAAAGAAAGAAAAAATGTTTGGTTGTTCGTAGCAAACGTAAAATATTAGTATCAATTAGTAACTTTAACTACTGCACAAGTTGTATGAATGATGAAAGAGTATGTTATAATACATAAAATGAGCATAGCACACAAACAAATGAACTTCATAAGACATGTTAACTCGGGCACTTTCGAAATATGGACCTTTATTCTTTAGTGTTGACCGACTTCCTCTGGAAAAGAATGCCTACTTTACGAAAGTGCTCGAATTATCCCATTTTATTAAGTGGAAACGAAAAATAAGCAATGTGAAAATGTATATTGTATTAGAATTATGCCGAACTTCTTTTAAAAGACAAAGGGGTGAGCTTGACGTAGTTGTTATCATACCTGGACTGTGAATCCGACTGTGGATGAGCTATAAGAAAAACGATCAAATATCTCTACTTGGTCACACAAGATTAGCCCAAGAGTTGGCTGTGGTTACTGTAAACCAGTTATCTTCTGCCTAGTTTATCCGTTCAAAATAGGGACAGCTATGGTCAGGTAGCCCTTGTGTAGCTTTGAGCGAAAATTCAGAAACTCTGTAGATGTTAGTGTCCGACAATTGGTGATGTAATTAAGGCTTAAAATGTATGCATTATAGATCAGATTGCAGTTTCTTTTGTAGAAAAGCAACATTTGGATCAGCGGACGTAGAGAATTTATTATCATATTTATTCTAACATTGATTCATGTTTTTAATATGGGAGAATAGTTTCTGTTAAGAATAGTCATTGTCTCTAAATTTGTTAATTATCAGTGTTTTTAGATTTACGGCAGCTATATTCCGTCATTTTAGAATGTATTTACATAAAGAGAATCCCTGATAAAAATAAACATTGCTTGTTACGTAGATAAAATAACTGTTCACAATTGCGTCAAATAAGTTTACAATAAAAAACGATAATGTTATTTCTGGATTATAAAATATGGTGTTTTAGTGCGTTTTGACATAGGTTTCGTTTGAGAACTTGATGAAATTATACACATACATTCTTTATTTAATGATCATAGAAAGTTGTTGAGATAGTTACGAGCAATACATTTTACCAGTAGAAATACATCCTGGGTTAATTTGTTGTTTTCGTTGTGCAAGCCTACATAATGGGCTATCTGCACTCTGTCCACCACGGGGAATCGAACCTCGGACTTTAGCGTTAAAAATCCGTATACTTATCGCTGATCCATCACGGGGAGTTATGGGAATTAATATTGCTTTGAGATACTACCTACTAATGGAGTTTCTCGCCACTTTGCCAATAAATCTTGCAGATTCGAAATAGGTCGAAATTCGGCGTCTAACAAACAGGAAATAGGAACATATGTCTCCCACTTTGACTACAGGAGGGGAAATATATCACCCTTTTTTTCACTTCGTGTACGTACACTATCATTAACAACTATTTTAGGTTGACAAGATGAAAAAAACTCATTATTAGATACTTGCAATTGTAAGGTAATACCAACATTGCAAGTCTTGTTGTTTTACAATAGGACTTGCTGTTCTTTTTGACTTGACACTATAACTTATGTTTTCTTCGCTTTTCAGAATTTCTTAACCATTGTCTAAAAAAAATTTGTCAAACATATCCCCCCCCTCCCGTGGTTTCCAACAAAGTTAGACACCCGTAATTATCTTCCCATAGCGAATAAAATAGATAGTTCTCGTAAAGACAGTTTAAGAATAATCATATATATATGTGGGGGTCTTATATTCGACATGGTGAGGAAAATAGAAAAATAAATTTTTCTAGCAAAAAAGAAGGGTTAGAGGAAGTAAAACTATACAAATAAATAAAAGTTCAATAAAGACACCTACTGGAAGTACACTTAATTTTCAACAAAAATGTTATTATTAAATAGATGTTTAACAAATATTCTCGTTAACATATCTTATAGCTCGAATAATTTAACGCCTTCTACCGTACCACGATCGATTAGCGTTAATGTAGCGATTGGAGATAGGCAGAATGTAATGGTTGAACTATTCGGATTACATATTTTAATGTTTTTACAAGATATGCGAGACCTCTTAATAAATAAGCAGGCCTTGTGCTGCACAAATAATCAGTGTACCTAGAGAAGCACGAATGAAAAGTGGGTTTAGAGATAAAGAACGACAAGTAGGCCTAAAGATACAAAAATGTCAAGTAGGCTTGAAAAGCACAAAAATGAAAAGTAGGTTTAAAGATAAACAGTGACAAGTAGGCCTAAAGATACATAAATTTCAAGTAGACTAGAGAACACAAAAATGAAAAGCAGGTTTATAGATAAACAACAAAAAGTAGGCCTAAAGATACATAAGTGTCAAGTAGGCTAGAAAAGCACAAAAATAAAAAGTGGGTTTAAAGATTAACAGTGACAAGTAGGCCTAAAGATACATAAATGTCAAGTAGACTATAGAACACAAAAATGAAAAGTAAGTTTAACGATAAACAATGACAAGTAGGCCTAAAGATTCATAGATGTCAAGTAGACTAGAAAAGCACAAAAATGAAAAGTAGGTTTATAGATAAACAACAACAAGTAGGCTTAAAGATACATAAGTGTCAAGTAGGCTTGAAAAGCACAAAAATGAAAAGTAGGTTTAAAGATAAACAGTGACAAGTAGGCCTAAAGATACATAAATGTGAAGTAGACTAGAGAACACAAAAATGAAAAGTAAGTTTAACGATAAACAATGACAAGTAGGCCTAAAGATTCATAGATGTCAAGTAGACTAGAAAAGCACAAAAATGAAAAGTAGGTTTATAGATAAACAACAACAAGTAGGCTTAAAGATACATAAATGTCAAGTAGGCTAGAGAACACAAAAATGAAAAGTGGGTTTATAGATAAACAACAACAAGTAGGCCTAAAGATACATAAGTGTCAAGTAGACTAGAGAACACAAAAATGAAAAGTAAGTTTAACGATAAACAACAACAAGTAGGACTAAAGATACATAAGTGTCAAGTAGGCTAGAGAAGCACAAAACGAAAAGTAGGATTATAGATGAACAACGATAAGCAGGCCTGAATTTTCTAAGACTCATAATGCAAATAAAAGTATTTTAACATAGATAAACGTCCGTGGATAATTCTAAATAAAAAGTAAGCTTGATAGTACATAAATGTCAAGTAGGCTAGAGAAGCACAAAAATGAAAAGTAAGTTTAGAGATAAACTACGAAAAGTAGGCCTGTCTGTAGCCTACGTGAGCGTGAGCGTCAAGTTGGCTAGTGAAGCACAATTGAAGCCTAGATATATACCAGCGACAGGTAAATCTAAAGATATACAAATGACAAATAAGCCTAAAGATGCAGAAGTGATTGTTCTCTACAAGCAAAATCCGCGTTTTTTATTTATGAATAAAATGAGTGCAAAATAAAACATGTTTGCTCATTCGTAGTAAGTGCTGCTCTCCCAGCTACTATTTCTACAATGCGAAACATGATTGGCCAACAAAAAAAGACAAAGGAAATGAAATTATTGAAACAGTGCCCTGTACCACCCCTGTGCCCATATATAGAAGTGTACGGCCTTACCAATTTGCGCAAAACAATGCTGCGAAAGATTGTGTGGTCCGCTAAGTTCCTATTCGTGGTATCTGTAAGTGTTTTATATTATACTAGTACTTATGATTAAGTGATGTGATCAGGTGAAAATTATATACCACTCAAGCTGTCAAGACTTTCTAGATGAAGCTACCAGATATGTTTTAACAGTTAATGTATAAAAGTTTGGAGACGCTTGACTGTGTAATGAAGAAAACTTTATTATAAATGTACGAAGTTTCGACAAGATTATGTCAGGAAGGTGTAATCATGTCGAAACGTTGTACATTTATAATAAAGTTTTCTTCATTACCCAGTCAAGCCTATTTTTCACGAATTTGCCTTGGCGTGGATTTTTGTGAATCAGCTGTTTTCTTTAAATATAATAATCTCTATGAGAAAAAAAAAAACGTTAACAGACTCTTTTAATAAATAAGAAAGTGAGTCCCATAATGGGAAATTTTGTTAATAATGTATTTATGTTTATTTTTATTAGAAGGATATGTATCTTTCTTGAATTTTCCTTGATTTTAAATCAGCATAAAGTAAAAACAAAATGACTATGGTAATATATTATTGTTTAAGCCTTCTTTGTTTCTGTGTTTTCAGGTTGCCTGCAACCCAGCGTACTCCTAGTGTGGGGGAACCAAATCAACCCCCCCCCCCCCCGAAAAGAAAATCTGAAATGTCATCCCTGGCAGAAGGGTAAGAAGAATTGGTATTTGTAAAAGGTTTTTGCGTGGCACGCATTTTTCTTTATTAGTTTGTTCTATCAGTGCTTTCAATAAAGTCATCTAATCAAAATTTGTATGAATATGTTGAATGGCTATTTTCAATTTATTTGTCATTAACGTCATAAATGACACATTAGACTCTATGGTAATTAGCCATACCGTGATAATTTTCTGGTAAAAACAAAAAACAACAACAACAGATAATTAAGCTGAAAGAAAACATCAATGTCCCTTGTATGGTGAAAATGTTTATGCTGGACATTGTGTGCTCGTGTTGTTCTTCTGTTCTGCTTTTCAATGATTGATTGATTGATTTAAGAAACGATACGAAGCCTATTGATTTTGCCCGAGTGTGCATAACATTTATCTTTACTTGTCACTATTTATTTGAGAATAAATGGAGGCCAAATTGACTGGGTCTGAGTTGACCCCCGTCCAACTGGAGTCGAGAATTGATATTTTCTATTTCTTATTAATGAAATTGCATTGAAAAACATATTTTGATATTTCTATGTTTTGTAGCAAAACAGACGGTATGTGTAGGGCCAGCCAATAGAGAATGTATTAAATGGTTATCTAATAGTTCAATAAGTACAATTTTTGGGTGGATCTAACCTTGTCTATGAAGATCTTGTTCAAAAACTTAATGCTCCTAAATGATACTTGTTATTTCCAGAGAAAGGTCTATTTGTTTTTGAGACCACTCCCAGGATATTTCTGGATCTGCCACTGCGTGAAATGTCCCATGCATCATGTTGTTAAGAGAGAGAATATTGAAGTTTTTACCTGTACATAGAGAAAATAATAAGAAAATCCTAAAATTAGAATTGACAAATCGGCAATGTCAGAAAATAACAAAAACTCAATCAGATTTTCACACCCACTTTCCACGCATACTGAGCAAGCTATCATGTTTCACGCTATCTGATACGTCATAAGTTTTAGTTGTTGTTTGTTATTAAGCACAAAGCTACACAGAGGGCTATCTGTGCTCTGCCCACCACTGGTATCGAAACCCGGTTTCTAGCAGTATAAGTCCGCAGACATACCACTGTGCCACTGGGGGGCATGTGTTTTGGTTTAAACGCCTAAAGCTGGCATAGCATTAGAAATCAATAGGCCTAAAATTTGTGATATAACGTTGGTAAATGAATGACAAAATATAATAACTCAGGTTTTTTTTTACCTTTATGATTATAGTTGAGCAAGCTTTCTTGATTATAATAAATCATGTTAATTGCACATATTTTTGTTTTGTTTTTCACATTCCTATTGTGTTTAAAAATAGCATTTCAAATATATCTGACGAATTCTGGTATTTAACGAAAGGCCTCTTAGGTAATGACTTCTGGAAGACAACAAATGGACTTGAAATGCTGCTTGTACACGCCTTTGATTTTGAAACCGAAATGGACAAATTAAGAGGGATATGGAAAAACATATGATGTCGTTAACGTGATTTTTAGCACACATTTTAGGCCTATTAATATATAGTAATAAAATAACACACCGAAGTCTTAAGAAATATATTAGCGATTGTAGTATTTATATAAGCAACAATACATCGTTCGTCATTACAATAATAAAGAGGTACAATATAACTTAAAGAATTACAACAATTAAAACACGTTTATGATAACTTTTACCAATAATACTGTATGCTTACAGAAATAGTTCGCTTTGGAAGAGGGGAGTTTAAATCTTGCTCAACATTAAAAGTAAGGATAAAAAAAAATCTGAGTTATTATATATTATCGTTGATTTACTAATATTATATATTTAAACAAAAGATGTGACAGTACTGTGTTAGAATTGAGGCGCCTCTTCGATGTTGCTGCCACCTAACAAAAAATACAATGTTAAACCTCAAGCAGCCAATCCTAATTTCTCTATTTTTGTCAAAAGGCACAAATTTATTTCTTTAAGAATTATTTTGATGCTATATGAGTAGGTGACAGAAGAAGAGCTGATGAATAAAGTAAATGAAATAATGGTACGTTTCAAGTTAATGAGAGAAGGGGTGGTTGGTAAAGGTGATTCCACCGAAAAATTTTTCAAGCCCTTGTTAAAACAATGTATATTTTGCTTCACAAACATTGAGTCTGGTTTTAATTACAACGCAAAACAAAAACGTGAATACAAATCCTTAATTAATACAAAACTTTAGAGAGAATGGGTGATTAAGATGTTAGTTTGAGCCTGCAAATTAAACCATTATATAGTGCCACGAAAAAAAAAAAAGATTCGTCTGATTCCAAAAGAAAACACTTGCTTTTCATTTTGTTTGTTTGTAATTAAGCACAAAGCTACACAATGGGCTATCTGTGCTCTGCCCATCACGGGTATCGAAACCCGGATTCTAGCGTTGTAAGTCCGCAGACATACCGCTGTGCCACTTGGGGGCTGCTTTTCATAATCTGAACGTATAACATTACAGAACAATGTGTTTCCTAATATGGGAATTTTTTGCTATGTATCTAGATAATATCACATGAGAATGTGGACACAACATATTATCGTACAAAGCTGGGGACACTAATTGTTATCATACGTAGATGATGACAAAAAATGTTACCCTAAGGGAATGTGCCAGTTTATCTTACTATATGATCCTGGAAGAAATTAAATAGTACCATATGAATTAATGGGATCGTAAATATTACTGTATGGGGGATGAGGACAGTATATATATATTGTTATATGAGAATGGGCTAGTAATTACCTTATGGGTTTAATGATATTAATTATTACCATATAGGGCTGGGAACACTAAATGTTATAACCATATGAGTATGGTAACAATACATGTTAATATTTGTGAATAAGTCAGTGAAGGTGACCATGTGAGGCTGGAGACACTAAATAATACCATAGAGGGAAAATACACTATTTATCCTATTATCCTACAGAGATGTGGGATGTTAAATAACATTGTGTAGGGATGATAGCATAAAATGTTATCCTATACGAAGGGGAGACACTAAGCGCTGCCATTTGTAGAAGGGGGTATTATTACTCCCGTATGAAAATGGGAACAATAAATAATACTGTATGGGATGGGGCACTGGGATGGTTCTAATTAATTGCTTTGCACTTTCACGGTAGGTTATCTGTGGTACTCCTTATTCATTTTCATGAATCGTATCACTTCTTATCACGCGTGAAAGTTTAACTTGATGTTAGTTTTGAAATATAATTGACAGAGAACGTGCCCAGAGGCGGAACTAGCGTGGGACAGACTGGGCAATGCCTGGGTGGCCATGATGCCTGAGGGCCTGGTCTGGTCTTATCTTCATCCCTGCCCCGGGTACCCTGAACTACTTGTTCTGTCACTGACCGTACAGTAACGGTATCTCCATACCTTTGACAAATCTGTAGCATCAGACAATCATACCAGAACATTACACTATTTCTGCATCATTTCATTTTTAGCCGCGGCATAGCGGCTTATAGAATGGCTTCGAGTTTTTTTTTAAGTACAAACTTTTAGCTCATAGCACCGCCATCTCTTGGCCAATTTCAGATCTAATTACAGTTTTGGACTCGGGAGGTCAAACCCTTTCGATTGATGTATTTGATCACGCCCAAGGTCTTATAGATTAATTTATTCTAATCCTGCCTACAAGAATTTCCAGTGTCGCGGCATTTGAGGAATCCCTCTTGTTTATTATGAACATATGTTTTGTAAGGATTTACTTCCTGTTAACATAGGATTTTCACGACTATTGTGACTAAATGTTCAGCCTAAGTGAATATGTTATACATATCCTCCTGTCGATTTTTAAATAGTTTTCTAGTGGCAGATCATCGTCTTACCAACACATATTTTATTATTTCCACTTTTATTTATTTATCCTATATGTGTGACGCCTCTATGTTAGCAGAAATATTTACCACATGCCGTCACCAATCACGATGTAACTTTCATACTTCTCAGTTTGTTATTTACCTCAAGAAAGCACTTTCTTTCAAAGAAGAGACACTAATTCAGCTTCCATGAGACCCTACCCCAGCTTCCATGTGATCGGGATCATAAGGTGGAAGCGATATGACCTAGAGGTTCAATAAATAATCAACCGGAGGTGAGAGCTTATGAGACAGTTTGACAGGCATGGAAAGACGACCAGCAAGTGTGACATTTTGGTTGAGAAAATACTGTTGAACATACCTGATACGAAGCGCTCGGATATGGGTGAGAGTTCCAGAATTTCCCAAAGTTGAAGGGAGCAGAAAGACAGGCGGTGTGACCTTACGTGAGACAAGTTAGAATACAAGTCTTGTAACATAAAGGATGGATTAAATTTCCACGAGGTTCCTGTTAACTGATAGAGGATATACAGACACGGAACCATCATCTGACCGTTCCAGTAAATGGTTGTCGAAGATATTTTACTGCATCCGAGAGCTGAATAGGAGCATCGTTAATTCATACATTAAATAAGAATGGATTGTAGCAAGAACGTTTTTTATTGTGTGCAGCACTAACAAGTACGTCTTTGGTCTTGGATCAATTATCTGTATAGATACAACTGGGTATTCACATGATTAGAATCATCGACTGGAAGTGACAAGACATACAGATCAGAAAATCATACATCTCGACAGAGAAAACATCATTTAACATATTTCGTTCGAACACTTCCTAGTCCTATGGTAGAATCATCTTTTCTCCTATACCTTTACATTTACGCCAACTAATATTGAAAGCTATATATAGGGCATGTCGCTCCTAAACCAGAAGACGGTAGGAGAAGCAGAAATACAGGATCGGATAAAGGAGTTATATGGGTTTAAGCCACAAGAGGTTCCTGTTAGGCACTCTCAGAGATTGATATGTTGAATGCCCTTGAGAGTAAGAGCCGTCATTTGGGCTTTCCGAGTTAGATATATATATGGAAGATGATATCTAAATATTTAACAGTGACGGGGAGCTGAATGGGAATACTGTTGATGCTCACAATAAAGATAAAGGGTTGCGACATAGGCGAAACTTTCTGTTTTTAGGACCAAAAGTTTCGCTCTTGTTTCTGTGTCTTTATGGATAAGATGCCAATGACGAGTCCAAGCCGGAAAGGTTTTTACCGCAACCCGAATAACTTTATTAAGAGTATTTATAGTCCTTCAGGTAACCACAAAAGCTGTGTATAATCAAACAAGATGTTTTGGCTTAGGCATGTCAGTAACATAAAGATATACAGAGGAGTTGAAAGAACTGAACTTTAAGGAACTCTAGCGGAAGGGATCGAGACAGTCCTCTCAAGAGAAATAGCTGTACGTCTTCCACAAAGAAAGGAGTGAGTTGGTAAATGCGTGTGTTAAGCTTAGTAGTTTGTAGGCTAAAATATAGTGCCAGACAGTTTTTAAAAAGCTCATTCAAATCCAAAAAATACATACAGTCGGCTTGTTAGTGTTAAAATGATTGGAAATAGAGTCCGACAATTTGAGAAGTTGGTCCATTATTGATAGCCTGTTTATATGGAAGGAGGTGGTGATAAGCAATAAATCTATGGAGTCACTGGACTAAAATGTATTCGGAGGTTTTACTTAAGACACTTGTAAGACTGATAG
>NW_013669652.1:42277-56518 GCF_000517525.1 Limulus polyphemus
TCGTTACAAAGTGAATTGTACCTGCCTTTCGTACAGTGTACTATTATGGAATATTGTTCCTAATGTCAAGGCTTAAAATGAAGGATTTTTCAGTGGTAGGAAAAATTACAGTATAACATACAATACCTTACCGAAAACTTATTTGTATTGACTGCTGTGTTAAAATAACTCCATTTTTTTCATAAAAAGTTTTATTAAAAGTAATTGCACCAAAAGTAGACTCCAAACACATTACAAGACAAATTTGTGACGGAAGAATAAAATGAATATTTAGTTGTGGGATAAACCGGGACTGATTGGGGATTTAAAACGGTCCGAAAAAAAAAAAATTTATAGTGGCTCTCCAATGAGGTCGGGTGAGAGGTAATCCTGAAAATAAAATGAGGGGGATTATATGCTTCATGCTGTACACAATGGGCTATCTGTGCTCTGCCCGGCACGGGTATCGAAGCCCGGTTTTTAGCGTGTAAGTCCGCAGACACACCGCTGTGCCACTGGGGGGCAGGTACATAAAAAAAAGATTAATTAATTTGGGCTTAATTATGTGCATATCCCCCCAACCATTGTTTGATGAGTGGTAAATGTAACACTACTGTTTTAAAATTATTTTTGTGTAAAAATAGTTTCAGTTAGGCCTAAACATTACTGACCCTAGTAGCTCAACGACAAGTCAGCGGGCTTACGATGTTAAGAATCTGGTTTCGGTACCCGTGGTGGGCAGAGCACAGATAGCCCATTGTGTTGTTTTGCGCTTAACAGCAACCAAACCAAACTATACATCATTAAGTCGGGTAATGAATGTTATTCAGTTGTGAAATGTATGAATTGTGTTAGTGTATTAGATTGATCATACACAGAGATTAGGAGTTTAATTATTTAAAAAAAAAAATTATTGGCTCGAAATTTCCTAATCACACATATAATAATTTCAACATTTAATTTCTAGGAAAGAACGTGCAGGATCTCTGTTGACGGATAGATGTGGGGTACGGGATTTTTATGATTGAAAGATAACAACTAAAACGTTACTGAGGCTCTTGTTCGCAATTTGGTTTTGGATATTTGCACTAGAAGCCCAAGCACAGTTTGTCGATATCATTATTCGCTGTTTCGAGTTCGTATGAAAATTATACTTTTTTTCCCCAATCGTTTCTTGTGTTTGCGCTGTTTGAGCTTCTATCTTTTCAACATAATCATCTTTTGTATCTATTCTTAAGTCTGCCTTTTGTTTATTTCATTTTAGGCGGCCATATGATTTCTTGCACCAGTGTTCTGATTTATCCCACCAGTAATCTTAGTTTGTACCAGGTATGGATTGAGCCACAGGGACATCGGGAAATTCACAGAAGGCCGGAGGTCCATCAATTTGTTTGAAGTCAAGCACAAAGCTACACAATGCGCTATCTGTGCTTTCCCTGTCATGGGTATCGAAGCCCAGTTTCTAGCGTTGTAAGTCCGCAGACATACCGCTGTGTTACTGGGGGGCAAATAAGGATAAAAGGAGCCAGTTATAATGAAACATTAACCAAAACTAAACACCAGACAACAGTAATTTAAGATTGTCAAATTAAATGTCTGTAAACAAATAAGCCAGTTAACCCTGCTAAAATTAACGTTAAGCGTAGGTCAAAACTAAAACAACATTTAAACTAGTAACAGTGAAACATTAACGAAAATTAAATAACGATAAATTTGTTTGTTTGAAATTAAGCACAAAGCTATGTTCGAATTAGTTCCGAGCTGTCTAAAATCGATAGGAGACGTTTATTGATTTGAACTTATTACCCAGATGAAGTGAAACTTCGAGCGGTTTAGATCTTGGAATCAGTAATTATGCAAGTTACTTTAGAACTGTTTCAATAAACAATTTTATATTTATCTTTTATTAATGTGCCAATCGAATAGCGTATTGTTTGTGGAGTGATCAGAAATTTTCGTGATCGCCTCATACCGAGACTCGTAATTAAGTTGAAAGGAGCGAATTTTAAGAGGTGAAACAAAACTCCTGAAGATGTCTGAGAAACGCGAAATTCAATCCAATCCTGGTAGATATTTAGGTTTAAGAAACTAGGGGTAGTCAGAAATTTTCGATATTTCTCCCCGGAGCGCGAAATTTCAACCGCTTGCGTTTTTACACACGAAACACTGGTTACATAAAAAAATCTTGAACATATCGCCACTGGCGTAAACACATTAAGGGGAACCAGAATGTTTAATGCTTCACAAATCGTCAACAGTTTTGATTCAAGAGCATTTATGTTACATAACTTAAGATTTGGATTTCACGCAAAGCTACTCAAGGGCTATTAGCGTTAGCTAATCTATCGCTACTTTTATATTGATAGACTAGGGGAATTCTGTTATCAAAACCATTCTCCGCCAACTCTTGCCAGACAGAATAGTGGGATTTGACAGCCACTATTATAATGCACCTACGGCCCAAAGTGCGGAGCGCGATTTTGTTTGGCGGTAACGGGACATGAACCAAGGAACCTCAGCCGTACAGTCCGGCATATTAATAAGTGGGGTCCAACTATCAGTGGGCTGTGCAGGGTCCAACTCGAGGAGGTTTAAATTACGGTTTTTTTTTGTTCTCATATTCGAATTAGTTTGTTTGTTTGTTTTTGAATTTCGCGCAAAGCTACACGAGGGCTATCTGCGCTAGCCGTCCCTAATTTAGCAGTGTAAGACTAGAGGGAAGGCAGCTAGTCATCACCACCTACCGCCAACTCTTGGGTTACTCTTTTACCAACGAATAGTTGGATTGACCATTACATTATAATGCCCCCACAGCTGAAAGGGCGAGCATGTTTGGTGGGACGGGGATTCGAACCCGCGACCCTCAGATTGCGAGTCGAGTGCCCTAACCACCTGGCCAAAGTTATGTAGTAACATTTCATGGAAATTATATAGCAACGTGGTGTCAATGTTCTATCTGATTTACCTATGATGTAACTCTGATTAAGCCTATCTTCTGGGAGCCGAGGGAGAAGATAGGTTATACACAGCTTCGTCATAGAGCATCTTCATTGGCCGGATTTTGACCCAAGGGATGAACTTCTTTAGTTTACCATTAATCACAGGAATAACTAGTTATCCAACCAATTTCTCACATTACTCATACTGATAGATGTATATTTAATATATGTACATGATTTGTTTATTAAATCTCTAAACTACCTTGGTACGTTGATATGGTTCAAACTGTGAGAAGGGTTAGGGTCGATGGAACATTTATCAACTATTTTGTCACCTTTAGGTGTTTTTTGTTTGTTTGATTGATTTTCATTATACAAAAAAAATATATTGCTAGTATTTTATCTAACTTAATGGTTAAAATCCGCAAAGTTTCTTGAGTTATTGCTATATGAGATTGAGTTTCAATATATGGCCATTTTGGTCCACACGCTGTAACCAGCAGCCCGAGGTAGCCGAGAAGTAACGACAGCGTTTATCGATTGGTGGGTCACCAGCTAATTCTCTTTGCTGGATGATTTTCCCCACGAGACTGCCAAACTTATCCCAACGTCAACTCGATCTTTGATGGCAAGCATGAAGCCTTTTTCGCCACTCTGCTCACGTGCAACGAGCTGATTGGCTAAAAGATGCCTTGTGAGTCCTCGTTAAACCAGTAGTCTTTCATCGTTGGAGTTGGTTGAGCCTCGGGTAATGAGTAACGCAAACAAAACGTGACTTTTAGTATCAAACCGTCAGATGATTTGTTAGAAGCTGTTAATTTATTTGTGAATGAACATGATTTTGTTTTTTCCCATGTTAAGGGACTCACTGACTGCTCCTTCCCAGCTCTTGCGCTGTTAATTTGAAGGCTCTCCTGGATAAATGAAATAGAATCAACCCCGTTGTTCAGTAAGATATTTAATCTTGTTTGTTTTTTTTTGTCTTTTTCCAATGTTTTTATAGCCCCTTAACCTTAACTCTGGAATTGTCATCTTTGGCATGATATAAAATACAAAAGTTAAAGTTTCAAGAACCGCAGTACAGTGTTTGGCTAAGGAAGCAGCTTATCAGGGTTTGTTACACACTTTAAAAATCCTACATACCATTGTGTTCTTGGATTTTTGTGTCTTTGAGCCCATTAAAATGAAAAATGGAAAGAAAAAATAAGGAAGACAGAGCTCAGAAAGTTTGAAAAAAGATGATAAATTTCAAAAATCATAAACCTGCATAATGAACATCGGAATTTACTTGCAAGACTAAAGTTAACATGTGATTTTTTTTTAAATTGATGAACAAGCTTAACCCTTCAGTTTTTCTACATTTAAACTTCTTACAAGTTACAGGCTAACACCAGCAGCATCTCCAGTTGAGGTTTAATATGTGAAGGCGAGGGGGAGGGGGGTTCTTACAGAACTATAACATGAGGCCTAGCGTTGGATTGTACTGTAACTTAAAGCACACACAATAAAGGACAGATACGTTATTGTCAAATTATTCTAAAGTCCTTGGAAAGAGGGAGACTCACCCTCCTTCCCAACCATGATTGGCTTCCCTGAAACAGGATAAAACTAGAATCCATAGACAGCTTTGAAACTGCATAATATTGCACCCACCAGGTGGAAGTACATAAAATTGCACTCATGAAGCTGGATCTGCATAATAGCATGCTCACAAAATTGAAATTGCATAATAATAATGCACCCACTAATCTGGAGTTGGAAATAATTCACCCACCAAACTATAATATATATAACTTTGGAGGAAAACCTCATTTTTCAGCAGAACATGTTTTCGTCTCTCTCCTTTTTTTATACTTTCACTGTTCAGTATTTCTCAGGCAAAACACTTTCCTCGGACACAATGGATTTTGTTTAGTGATACGTTTATATACGGTGATTGTTTTCTTAAAATCATAATTCTGGTTATTATTGTTTGTTAGAGACTTTCTCGTGTATGGAGGGTGAAGGGTTGTTTGTAAAATATGCTGTCAAGAATGTAAGAAAAGTACTTATCAGACACAAAACTATTGATCAAAAATACGGTTTGATGGCTTACCGGAAATGTCTCGTTTCGGTGCTCAGTGCTTACAGAATTTGAAAAATAAAAGGGGTCGGCAAAACTATGGTTTGATGCTTTACAGTAACTGTATTGTTTCAGTGTTCAGTGCTTAGAGAGTTGCATGAACAAAAGTGCTGAAGATATGAGCTTACATCATGCACTAAAACCCATTTGAAACAAACTAAGGGGCGCCAGTTTCAAACAAAATCGATTTTCATAACTCTAACTTGGTTGACAACATAGAATTCTATCTACGTAAAGGCACGTTCAGCGCTGCTGAGAAGTACATTGTTTTAAAACTGTCTATACAAAAAAAGAACGACATATTTAATTGTTCCGGATATTCACTTTTCTACTAGCTGCCTTTCCTCTAGCTATCACTCCAAAATTAGGAACAGTTAGCTCAGATAGACAGTCTTCAAATAGCTTTGCGTAAAATTCTTTAAACGATCATATTTTATTTATAGAAATTAAGTATACGAAGGCTGGTGATGGCATTACACTTCTTGTTCGTGTATTTGTGTGTGTTTATTACAATCATTACGTTAATATATAAGAGTAACTTTGGTTTTTTAAAAAAAGTTAGACAAAGGAAATGTTATCCGGAAAATTACTGTCTAAAATTATACTGCGTAAATAAACTCTCCTATATACTGCTTGAGGAAACAAATATAGAAAATGATACTGAAGCAGTATCATTTTCTATATTTGTTTCCTCAAGGAGGAAACAAATATAGAAAATGATACTGGATAAACAAAAGACCCCTATACGTTATTTGAGAAAAAAAAAAGACACTGAACTTTTTACTGGATACATTGTTTGAGAAAACAGGCACTGGAAATTTTACTGGATATATTGTTTGAGAAAACAGGCACTGGAAATTTTACTGGATACATTGTTTGAGAAAACGGGCACTGGAAATTTTACTGGATACATTGTTTGAGAAAACAGGCACTGGAAATTTTACTGGATACATTGTTTGAGAAAACAGGCACTGGAAATTTTACTGGATACATTGTTTGAGAAAACGGGCACTGGAAATTTTACTGGATACATTGTTTGATAAAAAAGGCACTGGAATTTTACTGGATACATTGTTTGAGAAAACAGGCACGGAAAATGATAATGGATAAACAAAAGTCTTCTATTCATTGTTCAACAAAACAGAGACGTATACTGGCTTGGTTGAGAAAACAGAAGCTAGAATTTTTACAGAATAGACAGTAATAACATACTTTGTTTGACACGACAGGGAAACAAAATGTAATTAAAAACAGAAGCATGATAGGCTGTACGATAATCCTAAGATCTCCGTTTCTAAAGTCCAAAGGCCAGTGTAACTTGTAGAATTTCAGTTTTAAGAAATAAATCGTTTTCGTTACTTTTCATTGTCAAAATTTAATAGTTTGTAATTAAGCACAAAGCTACACAATAGGCTATTTGTGATATGCCTATCAAGAGTATCGAAACCCGGTTTCTAGCGTTGTAACTTCGCAGAATGTATTAGTTGATTTCAAATATAAAACTTGTTCTGTGTTTTTTTATTCAATAACATGCCGTCACATAATCAGTAAACAATTTGAAAATATTTTGAGTAAAAAAAAAAGAGAGGTTTGGAATCAAAGTACCCAGTCTATTACAATAACTTTGCTTTATGTAAGTGTTAATTGAATATTATAAAAAATTTCACTTCTAGCCCAGAATAAGTCTGAAGGGATCCAAACGTTGCGTTTTACTGAATTTCTTTTCTTGCCTAGAGTTCTCTCATGCTACGTTTCGGAAAGAAAGAAAAAAGTTATGAGAAGAATAATGTCCTAAGAGCCAACGTAGAAAGTAAATACTTGTCACTACTCTGGGTAAAAGATTGGAAGCGGGCCAAGTTTTCATCAGAGTCCTCGCTACCAAACCTTTACGCAGTA
Source organism: Limulus polyphemus (assembly GCF_000517525.1). Lineage (NCBI taxonomy): Eukaryota > Metazoa > Arthropoda > Merostomata > Xiphosura > Limulidae > Limulus > Limulus polyphemus. The sequence continues at coordinate 49,214 of NW_013669652.1, forward strand.
CGCTGGGAACGAGAATGGAACTAGCTTATCGAGTCTTTGAATGTAAAGAGTGAAGTAGTGTTTGGCGCGAAGACCGTGAGGAGTAGATCATCTGTGACAAACGCTTCTACTATAATATCAACTCATTTCACAAGATGCACTCATAACTACCTAGAATATCCTGTGATTTCGTTCTGATCTTATTTTCAAGATTTTATTGCCTTTTGGGTTATGAACTCGACTGAGTCGTATGGTTGACTACTGATAAAAGAAAACATCTCGTCATAAACTGGACCATTTGTTCTCAATATTATAGGCTTAAAACGTAGAATTTAACAATAGTCTAATCGTGACGAGTTTTTCTTTTTTATAATGTAAAAATAAAAGTTAAATATTTTTATCAAACCTACCTTCTTTTCCTGAACCTAAGTTGGTATGTAAGATGACGAGGAACCCACTTTGAGACTAATAATGCTTGGAGACGGCTTGAACGGGTAATGAAGAAAAACTTTAACATAACAGCATGATGATGATGACAAAACCTTGTCGAAACGTTGTACATTATGTACATTATGTTAAACTTATATTAAAGTTTTCTTCATTGCCCATTCAAGCCGTCTCCAAGCGTTATTGTTAAGTTTAATAAGGCCGATCAGTAATCGTGTCTGATTTAATATTATTTGATTTGCGAGTTAATATATACTCTGAACAACTATAAGTTATAATACAATCAGTCGTAATACTAGTAGTTGTAATACACGTGTTAGAGAAACCATGCAGTGAAATGGTTATACAATCTGGAACCGTTCACAACAATTAACAACTATAAAATATTGGGATGTTTGTTTCAAAAGGGGCCTTCTTTAGAATTATACTACAGTAGTTGTGTATAACTGCTGTTTTAATTTTGCCGTGTATGTAAATGAAAAAATGTTATCCTCTCTACACAACACAATATATAAATATATAACCAAAACACCAATAAATTCACCTGTGGATACCAATAACAAAACACTGGAATATTAGACCGTTCTATTTTATCCTCACCTATAACGTCATACTTCGTACATACTTTACAGAAAAGACAATAAAGTGAGTAAGAGCTATGAAATCCTATAATAAATAAAGTGAATTTCTATAATTATAAGAATTTAATTTAAAAAGGAAAGTATACTGGATGAACTTTGACTAATTTTATTTATTTCCAAGTATTTTTTAATATACATAGTTCATACATGGAATGTATTATATGTTTGTACATTTGGAAAATATATGTATTTAATTTAGCTTGTTCATGTTTAGTTGAAATACGTTATTTGTTATAGATTTTCAGTAAAACTATTTCCCGAACAGTGACCTTTGAAGTCACGAAACCGGTAGAAGAAATTAATAAAAGACAGAAAAAAAATAGAACAGTCTGAAATTCCAGTGTTTTGTTATATGTGTGTATGTTTAATCGTTAATTTGTTTGACCTAAATAATCTGTTTTCATAGAAAACTTCAACGATGATGTCAATTAACGATTTTGAAATGAATGTTTTAACAGACTGTTGAGTTCACACACATAATTAACCGAGAATTCAACACACTCTCTCTCTTGTTCTTAGAAACCATTGAACGTTCTGTTGGATATCAATATAATAGTTAATTCACCTGCTTCAAGAGACGATTTCTTAATACAGGCACGTGTTTAAAATTATTTGACTTTCCAGAAAGACCGAGCACGTCTTTATCCAAACAACCGCATGCATACATAAATACGTGACATCATACCTGAAAGTACGTACACATCCATCGCGTGGCGTTTTTTTATCATCGACCTATTTGGTATTTCTGTCAAGAGGAGTTTTCCGCTGATCATGGGACTTGTTGTACATTGTGAGTCAAACAAAACGCCAGGTTGACAAACACGATACTGTATATCCATCTGGAAAGGCTAACAGTGTGCGTGTGTGTGTTTATTGGTAAGATCTACACTAAGAACAGTTCAAGTAGGAAAAGATGCGTGTTGTTGGCTAGTAAGAACTAATTTACTGGTTGGATCAAGAGTACGGACCCCCGAGGCCCTCACAGCAGGCCCCATGAGGGGTTGTTGCACCATTGGTTATCAGCTGAACATAAGGGGTTTTCAGTGTTTGCACAAAGCGCTATTCCAAACGGATACTTTGTAATTAGTTTACTATTAGAGTGATTTAACTCTTTAAAGTTATCAGTTAAACACTCAATATAAACCTTAATTTAACAAAAAAGGACATTGAGTCCTCCTGGGCCCCACAGCAGCGCAATTTTTAATGTGTTGTTTGAACTGATTACCTTGGTGCACGGAACCTCTCACTTCCCGAGGCCCTCACAGCAGGCCCCATGAGGGGTTGTTGCACCATTGGTTATCAGCTGAACATAAGGGTTTTCAGTGTTTGCACAAAGCGCTATTCCAAACGGATACTTTGTAATTAGTTTACTATTAGAGTGATTTAACTCTTTAAATTTATCAGTTAAACACTCAATATAAACCTTAATTTAACAAAAAAGGACATTGAGTCCTCCTGGGCCTCTCACTTCCCGAGGCCAACACAGTGGTTTTGTTATCCATTCTCACTTAGTGATCCTGTTTCTTATTACAACCCTCAACGAGTTATAGCGAAATCTTTGAAGATACAAACTCGGTTTTATAAAACGTTGTGTTTGTTAAGGTAGAAGGTGACACTGAACTTGATTTGCTTCACCCAGTAACACGACAGTTACAGGTTAGAGCGAATGCGTTGAAAACGTGTCCCCACGAATATTATTTAATAACAAAGGAAAGGCTTGTGTATAAATCCAGCAAGTAAATACTGCTTCGTTCGTAGAAATTCCCTAAAACAGCACACCATTAATCACGAGATAAGGCAGCTAATCAGAAAACGTCGTTTAAAACGCAGTTAGGACTTCATCGCCAAGGTATTATCTTTTGGCTCTGAAGGACGATGTCACGCAACAAGTCAGTTGTTTTCAAACTTCTCATTACATACGCAAGAAGAGTTACAAATTATCAATGATTTTTCTGATAAGCCATGTGACTCAGGATTTTCTTGCTTGCGCCGTGTGTATTTTAAAAATTCGTTTGTATTTAACGTTTGTTACGGAGCTTAGTGAAGACTATATGACTTATTTTATCAAAGGAATCTCGAAAGCAAAATGTTTGTTTATTATTATTTTTTGGATTTTCGCGCAAAGCTACACGAGGGCTATCTGCGCTAGCCGTCCCCAATTTGGCAGTGAAAGACTAGATGAAAGACAGCTAGTCATCACCACCCACCGCCAACTCTTGGGCTACTCTTTTACCAACGAATACTGGGATTGACCGCCACAGATAACGAACGCCCCTACAGCTGAAAGGGCGAGCATGTTTGGCGGGACGGGGATTCGAACCCGGGACTCGCAGATTGCGAGTCGAGGGCCATATTTTCTGTTACTGTAATTTTACTTGATTTGAATGTTTATTATGTAGAAAGGTAATCAGTTTAAAGTAATCCTTAGTCCTGTGTTGATTGTACATAATCCACAGACCTTCCAATGAATTATGTAGAACATCTAGTATGTTAGATTAGTTTAGCTTTTGAACTGTATGTGGTGCTGCCACTCTCTCGATTTTCTCATAGGTATTTAAACATTGTCATTGTGACAAGAGACCATCCGCCATATCTTGGTTTGTAAGACGGTCCACTTTCGTCAACAGTGTAAAATGTTACTGAAATAGTTGTTAAAATATAATATAAGAAACTGAAATCGTTTTTATTCTCATTGTTCTTTCATGTCCGTTTAGGCGTCAGTTACATTTTAATTACTTGCAGTAAAAAGTTTGATTCAGTCAGTTGGTCAACGTGATATAATTACTAAGAAACACGACAGTAAAGCGTCTCTCATTTCTACATTTCAGCCACAGTAACTGAATTATAAAATATATATATGCTATGAATTATGATGTATACAGAACAAATTACACCCTCTTTGGAAAGTTGTCAGAAGGTACGTAATCATATTTTGAATAGTAGCGGATGAAATGACTCGTTTCGTATCTACTCATTCGTTTGATGTTCACGTCTCATTAACAGGACTATTATACTCGTTCGAAACTTAAAGTTGTTTGGAATTAGAAACTCTAGTCAATTTAAAATCAAACACCACACAACAAACATCTATTTATCTATCCGTATTTAACTTCCTACATTATTCAAAGAAACACATAAAATAGGCACATAACAAGGTAAACAAGACTTCACTTTGTTTGCCTTGCAATTCTGATAAAGTACGTCATCAAGATCTTAAAACTCTTCGCAAAAGGTGGCTGCCTAATAAACCAGATTTAAAACTCTTTGTGGTATCAGCCGTATCAACCTAGAAGAAATGTCAGAGCTTCTGGTAACGGACTTAGATATCGGTTTATTGTGAAAAGCGAGACTTTATCATTTAGTTGAAATATCTCTTATCTCATTTATATTGGAGAAATATACGGACCTATTTGTAATAGAATCCGTGAACGTTGTCAACACTGTAAAAAAATTAATGCATTTTAGAATATATATATATATACAATAAATAAACGAGTCTATAAAACCCACTCATTGTTGAAATGCTCTATAGGGCCAAAGATATTCCAGAAAAGACTTTTGCAGAGATCAGTTTCTTTACAACTCGTAAACCATCTTAAAATGTGCAGAAGAAACCAGTAATCACCTAATTAATGTTATCTAGAAATGCGGTTTTATATCCAGGTAATGTTGAAATGCATATATTTGGGAACTTGTAAATAGTTTGATAATTGCTTAAACTCTAGTGTGTGTGTGTGTGTTTGTTTTGTTTTCTCGTGTGTTTCTTTTTCAGGAACATATTTTATAATCTCCCTTATAATGCATAGTAATTTTGCACATTGTTGGCTTTGGTATTGATTCGAACAATAACATTTGTGAATAATGCTATATATATACTGAATACCTAAGACCAGTCAGATTGTTTGCTTTCTTGTTAAGGACTAAGCTACATGATGGATTATTTGTACTGTCCCCACCACAAGTACCGAAACACAGTTTTTTGCGTAATAAGCCTTCAGACTTACCGCTGAGCCACTGGTGCGAGATCAATCAGATCAATATGTTTTAACTCTTTTCAGACAATTCATATTTATGCTCGTATAGGCGATTTTATAGTTTAAAATTATTGCCGCTAGGTAGATTTGTCTCTAAAAGTGAACTTTTTTTTTTATTTCACTAGCGGCCAAACGTCTTGTGGCTGAAGTAAGCCTATGTTGCAAAGCGACAACGTTTTTCAATTACTGATACTGAGCTGAATAGTTCCAGCAACAACCACGCTGAGACGATCATTGTCATCTTATTTAAACAAAAATATTACTTTCCTTTAGCAGAAACAAACGAAAAGGTAAAAAAATATGTTTGTATTTTGTTTAGGTGCAAAGTTATACAATGGGCTATCTGCGCTCTGTCCACCACAAGGAATCGAACCCTGGATTTAAGCGTTGTAAGTTAAACTTACCACTGGCCTAATACCAAGAGTTTCATAGCTCCTAAGAGGTTTATGAATTAAAAGAAATGCGCAGACTAGATGCAGCTCAAACATAAATGAACGCACAATCCGATATTTTCAGTTTTCCAGCTATGCAATTTTCTACACATTCTTAACAAAATCCCCCCAAAAAAACATGTTTTCAAACCAATAGTTAAACTGACAAGATATAAAATCGTCTTTTTTAATCCGTTTAATATATTGGGGTAGATGGATCTGTCATCCTTCTGAGCTCCATCTCAGACAGCAGTGTTTATGTGTTAATGTTTTGTGTTGAATTTCTTCATTTGTGTATAGATACATAGGACGCCGGTACCGTCACCCTGTTGAGTTTTAATACTTGCCTCTGGTACCCAGATTGTGAAAGCGTCGCTAAATCTAATTTCTCAATCGGTTTGTCAGTTTTGATCAGACCTTTCGGCTCAAAGTGTCTTTTGTACTAGAGGTATCACATGGGGAACAGGTTTAACCTTGCAGTCATTGAAACGCCCTGCACGGCCATCAGTCTCGTTTAGAACTATACGTACCCAACCTAATGCGTAAGTGTAGTTTAGGCAGGTCACTTAACTGTTTTAATTACTTTAAATACACAGAATTGCCTTTATTTACATTTTATAAACTTTATGCATTCAAAGACAAAATACCACAAACAAAAAAATAAAAATGTTTCTTACGCGATGCACGAGTGTTCCCTTAATGTGTGTATATATATATATATATACCGTTGGCAAGCTGCAGTTGTTAGGCGTCTGTAGTGTGATTCATATTTAAAATACTGTACTTATAAATGTCTTTATGCACTTTAAAGTTTTTATAGCAGTTATTATTGTTTAAGACTGTTTTTGTTGTATGTGATGTAGAAATACTGTAATTTAGAACATTAAAAAGGTGTCAAAAGTTTTCCTGTAAAATATCGTAAGGGTTTGTTTGTAGCTTAAGCACAAAGCTACACAATGGACTATCTATGCTCTGCCCACCACGGGCATTGCTACCCGGTTTCTAGTGTTGTAACTCCACAGAAATACTGCTGTGCCACTGGGGGGCACTCTTGAGAGAAAAACAAAACAAAATAAAAACACATTGTTTCCCGATCGTTACCTTATAGTTCTTTCATAAGATTGGATGGGCCTTAAATGTCATGAAACCAATATTGACTTGATTTGGTAACAGTTGGAAGGCTTAATTTAATGTTATTCCTTACTACAATTGCTCGTAAAGCACCATCAGCTCTGTAAAGTTTATATTGGAATATTAACATTTAAAGCATCATTTAGCCGCGTAATGTGTATGCTGGTTTGTTAAAATTCTTGTAGTTGCTTAATTTCGTTTAAACAAGCAACATAGACTCGAGTCACGTCTCCCTCTATAAACTCAAATTCGTTATATTTTGAAATTACCCCCCCCCCCCACGTGGCAAAGCGGTAAGTCTGTAGAATTACAACGCTAGAATCCGGATTTCGATTCCCGTGGTTGGCAGAGCACAGACATTCCAGTGTGTGTTTCTTTGTGCTTAACTTCCAAAAATGAATTTTGAAATGTTATCAGTACTTGTGCCTCCCCCCACCGTTGTTCAGCTGTAAGTCGGAAGGCTTATACCACTAAAAACCAGGTTTCGATACCCGTGGTGGGCACAATACAGATTGTTTCGGTGGGTATCTTTGCATTTAAAACAAACAGACAAAAATTGTTATGCGCCAGTGATATAAAAAACACTGCCTTTATACTCCAGATATATATATATATATAATATTTTTTTTATTTTAACCAAAG
>NW_013669652.1:57242-58875 GCF_000517525.1 Limulus polyphemus
CACTTATACTTAGATGTTTACTACTAACAACACATAGATATCTACTATTATAAAGTTCTTTACTACCAGATACACTTATATATCTACTACACTTATACTTAGATGTTTACTACTAACAACACATAGATATCTACTATTATAAGGTTCTGTACTACCAGATACACTTATATATCTACTACACTTATACTTAGATGTTTACTACTAACAACACATAGATATCTACTATTCTAAGGTTCTTTACTACCAGATACACTTATATATCTACTACACTTATACTTAGATGTTTACTACTAACAACACATACATATTTGAAACTTGTTAAGCGAAGAAATTCAGTACCATTAACAAATAAAATATTTTTACTTAAAATGTTTTGAATATCTTGTTTCCGTGTTTTAGGATCTAATTCTGAGAGCACTTTTTATTTTTGTTATTGATGTTCAGTGTTTCTTTCCACTGGGGGAAAAATAATTACGACGTGCGCTTAGAAAAAAAACATTCGAGTACAGTTTAGCGAATAAGAATTCTCAATATTCACAAAGGAATGACAGTTGTGTGTGTGTGTCTATATGTGTATATGTATTATAACTTGTAGGCTACCTTCTGTACAATGAACACAGTTCTGCCTCTGAACTATGATCATGGCCAGGTGGTTAGGGCGCTCGACTCGCAATCTGCGGGTAGCGGGTTCGTATACACGTCCCACCGAACATGCTCGCCCTTTCAACCGTGAGTACGTTATAATGTGACGGTCAATCTAACTATTCGTTGGTAAAATAGTAGCCCAAGAGTTGGCGGTGGGTGGTGATGACTAGCTACCTTCCCTCTAGTCTTACACTGCTAAATTAGGGACGGCTAGCGCAGATAGCCATCGTGTAGCTTAGCGCGAAATTCAAAACAAACGAAACAGAACAATGATAGACAACATAGAGTTTCCTTTCTAAGGCTGTCATGACTTTTTTTACAAGAAATAGTGGACGTTGTAGTCTTTTTTTGTCGACAGATGTTTTCTTCGTAAAGTGCGTCGTACTGCTTAGTATAACATTAGTTTTATCTTTCTGATAGGATAATAAATATATTATGCTAGTTTTCCTGTTCAAGGAATGACCCATCTATCAATATTCTGTGTATTGAACCTACTTCTCGTTGTTAGTTCACAGTCTCTCTAGCCTGGTATGACCGAGTGTTTAGCGTGTCAGGACTGTGAAGCCGGAAATTCATTGTTCGTAGCTGTTATCGCAAAAACGCGCTCCACACATTTAGGGCTGTGGGTGCGGTCTAAGAATGGCTGTTAAATCCCACTTTTCGATCAGACAAGAACAGCCCAAGAGCTGGTATTCGGTGCTGTTGAGTAGCTGTCATCCATAAAGTAAATTATCTGCTCAAAATTACGTACATTTATGCGCAGATAGCCCTTGTGTAGCTTCGTGCGAAATTCGGTTTTCTTTTTCTGTTTTCGTAACACAGTTATGTTGCAGCATTACTTATCAGCGTCAAGGCATTACCATATCAGAGTCGGTCAACATGAAGGCATGACCAGTGTGACTTCCATGTCAGAGCCGGTCAACATGAGGGCATAACCAGTGTCATTTCCATGTTAGAGTCGTCAACATGAAGGCATGATCAGTATGAC
>NW_013669652.1:59733-65471 GCF_000517525.1 Limulus polyphemus
GTTGCTACATTCGTAGTCCAAGAATAATTTTAAAGTTGCTATGGTTACTTTGAAATATTTGAATTGAATGTTAATGATAATTCCCAAAGGGTTAATTTTCCCCCAAAATCTTCCAATAACAAAAACTAATTTATGGTTTCTAGAAAGGACCGTACATACTAGACTAAAAGAAAAAAATATTAATTTGTTTTTTTTCTATAGTAATAAACGGTGATTAACATTATTGAGTTACAAGGTTGATGTGACGTACTCTGCACTTACTTTCCTGTGTACTACGTTTTTGTGTTTCCCAAATTATTTACATATATATATATATTTGTCTTCCTGTTTTTATAGTAATAAACGGTGATTAACATTATTGAGTTATAAGGTTGATGTGACGTACTCTGCACTTACTTTCCTGTGTACTACATTTTTGTATTTCCCAAATTATTTACATATATATATATATATATTTGTCTTCCTGTTTTTATAGCCTTCTGTTCTAATCAGACAGAACGTAAATGTTTTTTGTCTTTTTTAGAAGTTTCTGTATTTAAACTTAAATAAACGTAGGACTGACTATGGACAATAATCAAAGTTTGTAGAACAGCGGTTACGTAATCGGAAAGGAGCAGAACTGGGGATGAACAACAGTTAAGGATTCGAGAAGGAGTGGAATTGAGGATGTATAGAAGTTAAGGATTACAGAAACAGGATTCTTAAGTATTAACATCAGTTAAGGATTTAAAAAACAGTTAAATATTTTTAAAGATTAGCAGAACTGAGCATGAACAACAGTTAAGGATTCGAGAAACAATAGAACTAAGTATTAATAGCAGTTAAGGATTTGAAAAACAGGCCTCACCAGCAAAATGAAGGCTATGGTCACAAAATAGAAACCTCCGACCAACCAAAAAAAAAAGCCATAGCGAAGAAACTGTACATATCTTTTGGTCCCTTTAATAAGATATAAGAACAAGGATATAACTTGATGAAGGTTTAAAACCTTCCAACCACATCTCGAAATTAATGGTTATTTTTATGAGAAAGATGGTCTAAGAAATTGGAATCACAGTAATCCTATTTGATCACATACCTGTCAATTCACGTGACGCAGCTTTCACGGACTTTGCGCTTTTGGTCTGCTTAAGGCCGACGTTCACGTTCGATGTACCACGGTCTGTGAAAGTTTATCAAAAACGCGTGGTCGAACTTTGACTTTTTCGTCCTTCCCAGAAGTTTGTTACAAAGGAAATTATGAAGTCGGGCAATAATGGACAATCATAGCCATCAGACTGACCACAATATCGCCCGTATAGGTAGTGATTCCAGAGCATTATGGGGCCTGTAAAATCGTTCTTGTAAAGTACAGTCAGACTTGCTGTATTTGTTTTAAACGAGTTTTTAATCAATTCTCTGGATTGGGTGAATTCGTTTTTCTTTTCTTGTGTATTTCTTTGCACAATTAATGTAATGAGACCTTTCAAACTTCATTGTATGAATTTCATAAATGTCAAATTGCGACGAATTTACGTTTTATATAGATTTCGTATATATAGGATAACGTGGATATAGTTATCCGCATGTCTTGTGTAAAAGTCGACGACAGAAGATAACTTAGTTAATATTTTACAGCCACGAATGGGAAACGATAAATGATAATATTACGATAGTGTCGTATGAAAACTAGTTTCTATTTTACAACGAAGAATGGTAAATAGTAAGGGATATTATTAGATATTGTTCGACTAAAACTAATTAATATTTTACAGCCAAGAATGGGAAACAATGACAGGTTTTATTGCGATATTGTTGTACGAAAGATCGAGATAGTTTACAGCGAAGAGTGGTAAACAATAACTCGTAGTATTAGATATTGTTGTACGAAAGATAGAGATAGTTTACAGCGAAGAGTGGAAAACAATAACTCGTAGTATTAGATATTGTTGTACGAAAGATAGAGATAGTTTACAGCGAAGAGTGGAAAACAATAACTCGTAGTATTAGATATTGTTTTACTAACATCATATATGCACCAGGGTGTTTTATTTTTAATATATTCATTAATGTTTCTCTACTTTTGGTGAATAATAATCAGAACGTGTAATTACACAGGATAAAATTTCAATAAAAATAGGTAAATAGTTCCATTAATTACATTTGAACTAGATGGGGCGAATTCGAATGTATTTACAAACAGAATGTATATAATAAAGGTTTAGTCTACTATCTAACTGATTAAATAAATAATTAGATTCAGTCCAACGTTACGATGCTATATCCTTAATTCCACTCTTTTATTTTCAAGGCACGTTATCTAAATAAGATACAACTGAGCTTATTTGAGACCAATTACTGATTACACTCAAAAGCTTCAATGAAAATGTGCACACATGTTATATTACGGCCCATTAAGGAGAACAATGTTAGTTTTGTAAACGCTTTAGTTCATTCGAAATGTCTTTGTTCTACGGCAATTAATGCTGGGACATCCAAAACTCTCCTGTTTTATTATTCTTGTCGCTTATTTGTCTATATTTCTCCGTATGTGTGTGTGACTGTTGCGACGGTAGTTATGAGATGTGAACACGTATTGAAAAAATTATAGAATCCTTCTTGTAGTTTTAATCAATAGAGTTATGTGTAAGTAAAATGGGAGAGGTGGAAATATTTGTTAAAATTAAAATTACACATTAGATGGCGTTTCCTTTCCTGTCTTTGGTTTGTCATTAATGTATAAAAATTCAGCCACTACAAATTAAACGTCCCTCCGAACCTCGATTTGTAAAGAAAAAACAATGTGCAGTTACATGGTCAAGTCACGTGTAAAGCTGCGTATCTAATCCAGGGCTCAGCATCTTATTAAAAAAAAATCAACAACAGAAAGGCGAAAAATGGAAAGGGAAAACCTCTTTTGTGACAACTTAAGGCTGATGCACAAAAATTCTGGTCTTTAAGATTTATTTCCATGGTCAGAGAGTCAACCAGATTCTGATTTTGATTAAAATGCAATCAGTAAGTTCATATTTATCATCGGATTAGTAAAACGGGCTCTGGATAGTCGTTTTCACAATGTTTCCTCTATTATAAAATGTAATCTTTACAAACAGTCGAAGTAGGAAATGTTAATGATTTCCAATATATCCGTCACGATTTCCTCGTTATTAAAAGATATATATCCGATATTAGTTCCCTTTTATTAATAGACTTTAAGTCGTCAAATATATATCCGGTATGATTTCTTCTTTATTAACATACCCGAAGTCGTTAAATATATCCGGTATGACTTTATTAACATACCCGAAATCGTTAAATACATCTGACTTCAGGTATGTTAATAAAGAAATCATACCAGATGTATTTGACTTCAGGTGTGCTAATAAAGAGGGAGTCATACCAGATGTATTTGACGACTTCAGGTATGCTAATAAAGAGGGAGTCATACCAGATGTATTTGACGACTTCGGATATGTTAATAAAGAGGGAGTCATACCAGATGTATTTGACGACTTCAGGTATGCTAATAAAGAGGGAGTCATATATGCTAATAAAGAGGGAGTCATACCAGGTGTATTTGACGACTTCAGGTATGTTAATAAAGAAGTCATTACAGATGTATTTGACGACTTCAGGTCCTGAAGTCGTCAGATACATCTGGTATGACTTCTTTATTAACATACCTGAAGTCATCAAATACATCTGGTATGCCTTCTTTATTAACATACCTGAAGTCATCAAATACATCTGGTATGCCTTCTTTATTAACATACCTGAAGTCGTCAAATATAATTACCAACATAGGATTACTTAAATTCAATAGAGATTATCCTCGATAGTAAATAATCATTTATAAGCAACTCATTAAAGTAGAATAGTCATTAATCACGTCAGCATTTAACTGTTGCTAAGCGACGTACTTTAATCTTATACAAAATTAATAGTCAGTCACTTATCACGACAGTATTTACTGGTTTCTACTCAACTTGTTGTAGTCTCACATGAGCTGAATAGTTATTAATCATGTCACTGTTATTTGTTATTAAAACACACACACATACGACCCAATAGAGGACTTTGAAGCTAGCAAAAAAAATAAAAATTAACGCGAGAAAAGTTCGAAATTGTCCTTTATAATCACGTCAGTAATTATTCGCCTCTAAGCGACGTGTTAAACTGAAATAGACTCTTTAACGTGACAGCATTTTCTAAGTAACCTGCTATAGCAGTCTTGTGTGCGCCGAGTAGTCGTTCATCACGACTTTAATTGTTCGTTTCTAAAGGACACACTCTATAGTTTTGTCAGTCAACATCCACAATAATTAATGTTTGTTTCTTTCTACGTAACGCACTGCAGCACAATAGGAGTTAAAGCCACGGCAGTATTTCTTCGATTTTGTGCAATATACTCTAGTAGCCTAGAAAAAAAAAAACAAGTTAATTTTCCACACGTGCTTTTGGTGTTGCCTGTGCAATGACGTGTGTATGCACGAGGAGTTCGGGGCCAGTTTTCGTATATTCCTAACAGTAAAGCTATATATATATATATATACTGAAGTTTAAAATTGATCATGAAATTCAAGTTACGGCTCTTTATTTCCCCTAGAAGACTGATAAGCTAAGTACTTTCTAGTATTATATTTCTCTGTTTTCATGAAGCATCAGTGATTCTCAACTAAACTTTTTTTTTTTAACTTGGCAGTCTGTATCGTCGTTGACAAAAGTTTGCTTCAGATTTTCATGCAAAACTTAACAAGGGCTTATCTACCCTAGCCCTCCCTAATTTTTAACTCATAGACTAGAGGGAGGGCAGCTAGTCAACAGCATCCACTGACAACTCTTAGCTACACTTGTCTGACCGATGAGTGGAATTTAACCGCCACTCTTATAACGCACTCATGGCCCCAAAGTGCGGAGCTCGTTTTTACAACGTCGGATCGCTAATATAATGCCTTGTATTCACAGTTCGGGTACTCCAATGACTAGGAATAGCTCATATTTTCTTGTCGTGGCGAGTTAGGTTCGATATCCTTCATACCAGTACAATTACTAATACAATCTTGCAGTATCCGCCATCTCTCTCAACTCCCAAAACATCTTGTACATTCTTATGTATGTTTTCTTTTTCAATGATGTATAGAGTAAGTATATGTTGAACAAGTAAAAGACGCCGTCATACTTGGACTCTGTTCCGTATATCTGAAAACTGGTTAAATTCAACACTATAACATGTACGGTGTTACACATCAATGTGTTTTGAAATTCACTGTAACGCCAATTATTAATTTGTATTATCATAAATATACCTCATATACATGAATATATCTCACATACATGAATATACCTCATATACATAAATATATCTCATATACATGAATATATCTCATATACATAAATATATCTCATATACATGAATATATCTCATATACATGAATATATCTCATATACATAAATATATCTCATATACATAAATATATCTCATATACATGAATATATCTCATATACATAAATATATCTCATATACATAAATATATCTCATATACATGAATATATCTCATATACATAAATATATCTCATATACATGAATATATCTCATATATGAATATATCTCAAATACATGAATATATCTCATATACATAAATATATCTCATATACATAAATATATCTCATATACATGAATATATCTCATATACATAAATATATCTCATATACATGAATATATCTCATATACATAAATATATCTCATATACATAATTATA
>NW_013669652.1:66229-69009 GCF_000517525.1 Limulus polyphemus
CTTTCTCCTTAAAGTCGCTACTACAAACAGAAAAACAACATTCAGTCATTCTTCTTCCTTAAAGTCGCTACTACAAACAGAAAAACAACATTCGGTCATTCTTCTTCCTTAAAGTCGCTACTACAAACAGAAAAACAACATTCGGTCATTCTTCTTCCACAAAGTCGCTACTACAAACAGAAAAACAACATTCGGTCATTCTTCTTCCTTAAAGTCGCTACTACAAACAGAAAAACAACATTCAATCATTCTTCTTCCTCAAAGTCGCTACTACAAACAGAAAAACAACATTCAGTCATTCTTCTTCTTCCTCAAAGTCGCTACTACAAACAGAAAAACAACATTCAGTCTTTCTTCTTCCTCAAAGTCGCTACTACAAACAGAAAAACAACATTCAGTCATTCTTCTTCTTCCTCAAAGTCGCTACTACAAACAGAAAAACAACATTCAGTCAATATTCTTCCTCAAAGTCGCTACTACATATAATATGTCTGCCTTCTTGCCCTAAATAATTCGATTCAACGTATTTAGGTAAGAGGTGGTATATATGTGATCCTTGTATACAGTTTTCAAATATGTTATATATTTTACAGACGCAATGGACACAATACACTAACACCCTTACAAACACAGTGAATGTAGGACACTTACACCCATACACATACAGCAAACATAGGGCACTTACACCCTTACACATACAGCAAACATAGGACATTAATAACCTTCTATACACACTGAGAATAGGACATTAACACCCTTACAAACACAGCAAACATGTGACACCTACACCCTTACACATACAGCAAACATATGATATTAACACACAGTGAGCGTAGGACACTAATAACCTTATAAACACACTGAGAATAGGGCACTAATGCCTTTCCACATGTAGTGGACATAGAACAACAACTGTTACACATTGGACACCAACATTATTTCGGAGATGGTTGACAGGTAATACTAAATTTACACAAACCCTTTTTTTACAGAAAAGTAAACACATAATATGTGTTGATATTTAATGTTTATAATATTTAGAAGTTTCAGTCAGGTCAGTTCCATAGTGAGTTTTTCGTTGTTGTCTTTTAGAGAACAAACAGGTTTGTTAGCTAGTTATCGGGTTGATGAATGGTTACAGTATCTTGCGAAAGCCGACATCAGTGAAAAAAAAATTATTTCAATTATTTAGTATCTCTGTTAATATGAAACTGGCTGAGTTAGAATATGTTTGACCAAAATCGTTTTTTTTTGTCATTTTGAACACAAAATCTCTTGATAGATCAAACTATATAAGGGAGATATCTCATGTAACTATTGATAGATCAAACTGTATAAGGGAGATATCTCATGTAACATGCTGTATCCACTGGTAGACTACAAAAAGGCTGACGTCAATATTTATTGCTTCTAACACTCCACGAAACGAAAGTTGTATGTATGCATGCTATACCTATTTTTGGACACAATTTGATTTAAAGTGGTTACGACCATAAGTCATAATTTAAACTTATATTGATGTGTTGAAACTTTCTGGCTTTCTATCAATACAATATACACGCACGAAATGCACTTCTAACCTTTGACATTATGATTTAAATCGTATTTCCTTTTTTCACTTCATCAACTTTCTTGATTTTTAAAGATATAGAAATGTTTGTTTGTTTGTTTGTTTGTTTTAAATTTCGCTCAAAGCTACACGAGGGCTATCTGCGCTACCCGTCCCTAATTTAGCAGTGTAAGACTAGAAGGAAGGCAGCTAGTCATCACCACCAACTCTTGGGCTACTCTTTTACCAACGAATAGTGGGATTGACCGTTACATTATAATGCCCCCACGGCTGAAAGGGCGAGCATGTTTGGTGGAACGGGGATGCGAACCCGCGACCCGTAGATTGCGAGTCGAGCGTCCTAACCACCTGGCCATGCCGGGCCCATATAGAAATGTACTAAGTATTGTAAGTCCAAAATATGAATTATAGACAGGAAGCCACGTATTATTAATTAAGCTGTGGCACCTGTTCATTTGGTTAAGATACAATACAATATTTCGTGTTTTTTTTTCGTGCGGGGAATCGAGCCCTTAATTTTAGAAATACAATTCCATAAACTTACTGCCGATCCACCAGGGAACATTAGAAGAATTACGTTTTCAACTTGTAAATGATCCAAGTGCATTATTTCAGCAACTTTTCACTTTTGCATCAGAACGAACAAAATCATTTTTAATATGTTTGGGTTATCAAAGTACAGTTCCCCAGTAACTCAGCAGGAAACCCATGAGCTTTATAATTCTAAAAGTTAGGTTTCCATACTCGCGGTGGGCAGAGTACAGATTGCCTGTTGTGTAGCTTTGAGGTTAACAACAAACAAAAAAAATCAAAATACAAAATTAAAAAAAACTATTCATGTAGACCCACTCAGTCTCAATTTACGTTAGTTTGTGTAGAAATAAAGCGTTTGATTTCTATTATTATTATTATTTAACAG
The DNA here is from genome assembly GCF_000517525.1 of Limulus polyphemus. Lineage (NCBI taxonomy): Eukaryota > Metazoa > Arthropoda > Merostomata > Xiphosura > Limulidae > Limulus > Limulus polyphemus. The sequence continues at coordinate 68,719 of NW_013669652.1, forward strand.
TTCTCGTCAGCAGAAACATATGAAATTCAGTACATTTAAAATAAAATATAAGAAATACAACGTCTCTGTTATAGAAAGTAGGCTTTACATCCTCTCGGGTATCTAACGGTTAAGACATATTAGCAATATCTTAATAAATATACCAAATTTGATTGAGAGAAGTGTGGCCCAAGTGTGATATATATATATATATATATATAGTAGATCTAGTATCGTAGTGTCAGTAGCGTAGGCCATTTCGATGTGATATATATATATATATAGGTTCATCTAGTATCGTAGTGTCAGTAG
>NW_013669652.1:69669-73308 GCF_000517525.1 Limulus polyphemus
GTAGTGTCTGTAGCGTAGGCCATTTCTATGTGATATATATATATATATATACAGGTTCATCTAGTATCGTAGTGTCTGTAGCGTAGGCCATTTCTATGTGATATATATATATATATATACAGGTTCATCTAGTATCGTAGTGTCTGTAGCGTAGGCCATTTCTATGTGATATATATATATATATATACAGGTTCATCTAGTACCGTAGTGTCTGTAGCGTAGGCCATTTCGATGTGATATATATATATATATATATATATAGATTCATCTAGTATCGTAGTGTCAGTAGCGTAGGCCATTTCGATTTTTAACATATTCTGGCACAATTTGACAAAGAACAAATTTCGGGCAAAACTTTAACGTATTTTATATAGCTACATAACTTTTCATTTCATTTTTCTTCTAAAAATATCCGTTCTCTTATAACTTATAATGTTATAAAACCGTTGAGAAAATACGGGGTTTTTTACGAACTCCGTTCTCTTATAACTTATAATGTTATAAAACCGTTGAGATAATACGGGTTTTTTTACGAACTCCGTTCTCTTATAACTTATAATGTTATAAAACCGTTGAGATAATACGGGAGTTTTTACGAACTCCGTTCTCTTATAACTTATAATGTTATAAAACCGTTGAGATAATACGGGGTTTTTACGAACAACGTTTTAACCTATGTTTCACATTTCTGGCCTTAAACATTGAATTACCCAAACATATTCATTTTCTATGTAGTTGTTGTTGTTTTTTAGACTGAACCTATAATTGTATAGTTTCGGTAGGGTATTGCAAGACCCGTCGTCATATGTTCATTTCAATCAGGATTGCATAAAAACAAGCATCTAGAACCTGGCTCAAAATCTCTAGTTTGCGCATGCGCGAAATTATCCCACATGAGATGGAAGGTTTGTTTTGTTGTTAAGCGCAAAGCTACACAATGGGCTTCTCCGTGCTACGCCCACCACGGAGATCAAAGCCCGGTTTTTAGCGTTATAAGCCTCCAGACTTGCCGCTGAGCCACTGGTGAGCGAGACGCAAAGCTTACGTAATCAAAACATTGCTATTCTACTTCAATCTTCTGCATTTTTGTTTGCCTTTTTTTTAAAGTGGTTTTTATTTGATTTTACTTCATTTATTAAAAGAGTTGGGATTGCGTTAATACATTAACATAAATCGTTACAGTTTTTATTAACTTTTGATATAACTTTGGCTAATGTTAAATATGTGTTTTTATATTCACAACGATTCGGGGATTGTTTAAAATATTAAAACATCTATTCAACGTTAGCCATTTTTCGTGGTACAAGTTTTTTCCACTTTTTTGTTTTCGATTTCATTATGCCCCAGAGTTTTTTTTTTAGCTGGTTTTCAGTTAAAACTAAAAACTACATCATTCTAATCGCTTGAAAGCTTATATATAACAATATTTTCAATTGTTATAATTATTTTTCTAAGTTTTGTTTTGAAAACCTTTTTCATGTTAAGGCAACTAAATTTTATAAAGTTTTAAAGCATAAAACATTAGTTTTCTCATATTAGAAATGAAATATTTTTTGTTTATTTTCGAAATTGGAAAATTACAACGTATTTAAACAAATACAAAGACGTCTTCTAAACTTCTAATCGCGTGCAAAAAAAAAAGAACACAAATATTAGCACAATCGATTGTATTTGTCATACAACAACAGTATTAGGCTTATTGTATTTCTAAACAGTATATTCTTTATTCGGTCCCTTATGGTTTTTCAAGGAAGAAGCCTAAGGGACTGAATCTATAATAATACGAGGGCGTGTCTGTGTGTAACCGCCAAAGCTCCAAGAGGAAAGAACCTAGAAATCTGAAATTTTACACCCTTGCTAAGTGTACCATGAGGGTGTACACCTGGATATTATTACTTATTCACGTGTTTGCGCTCGTGTACGAGCGTATCTTTTTAATGAGACAAGCTAGCGAAAAATCACATAGGAAAGAATATTTGACCGCCATAGCACCAAGAGCAAAGAACCTAGAAACTTGAAATTTTGCACCTTTACTAAGTGGGCCCTGAGGATGTGCAACTGGGTATTATTACTTATCTACACACGTGCGCGAGCGCATCTTTTTAATGAGGCAAGCTAGGGAAAACCACATGTGTACGCGTGCGTGTCTGTGTATGTGTGACCACCATAGCTCCAAGTGGAAAGAACCTAGAAACCTGAAATTTTGGACCCGTAATAAGTGGACCCTGAGCGTTTGTACCTGGATATTATTACTTATCTACGGGCGGTCGCATTTTTTTTAATGATGAAAGCAAGTGAAAATCCACATAGAAAAGAAATGGTTACTTATATAACAACATCTAATATATAGAAAAGCCAGTGCGTTTTGGTAACAATGCGTTCCAATATTGGCTTTTATGTCATGTTGCTACGCAACAAAAGTATAACCTAATATCGTTGTTAGTCTATGTACTAAAGGTATAAAATGAAATGTATAGACAACAAAACTGAAAAAACATTTGTTGATTTCATAATTTAGAGTCTCCGTTGATTAAAGAGGTTTGTTTTTTTATTTAAAAGTTGGTGATATAACAGAAAATACCTAAATTTAGAAACGATTTAAGTTGAAAAATCAAGCGTGACGTGACACACACTAGCATTTATATAGGTTAGATAACGTGACGTATAGTGGCATCTATAACATAGTAATCTAGAATATATGAAACTAATAACCCGAACGAAGCCGGATACTTTCGCTAGTAAAAAGTATAGTGTTTGATAATACAACAAATCTAATAACATTGACTTATGACAAATATAAATAATTGACTATAATCAGGCTTCGCCAACAAAAGCGTTCGTTCACACCATAACAGATATCAACACGTCTATATTGCTGAAAGAAACGTCATGACGGTAACCAGAGGATGGAATTTGCATAAATAGTTGATAATAATAATTATCATGTGTATCATGTGTAATAATAATGTGTACAATAGTTTTTTGTATCAGGTTATAGACGCTTTTCATACGCGTGGCAACTAGCAGTCAAGAGATATGCTAAATACCATTATTATTGGGTGAAAAATTCCAGAACGTTCGATGGAAACTTTTGGCATTTTATGGTGGACTTAATCTAATGCTGGCAAAAATAGTTATACAACAATGAAAACTTAACTGTCACTGCACAACTATGCATGATATAGTATGTTAATATTTAGTGTTATAAGGTTAAAATTAAGGCCTATAAAACATGAAGTATGTAACCTAATAACTCAAGAAAGATGAGGAGGATTTTTACTATTAAGCTCCGAGCTACTAATATTGTCACCCAACCACCAGATGTGAAAATAACTTGTAATAAAATATACTGATGTTTGAAGGGTACTTTAAACAGTGTAGACATAGTAGATTTTACTCTTAGTAGTCTGCTCATGCCTGTTTCTAGTAGAGTGGAACGAAGTTTCGGTTTCTATAATCTCCTCCTACCTCAGAGTTTAATGGACTGCTCCTACCTAGAGTGGACGACGTTTCGGTTTCTATAATCTCCTCCTACCTCAGAGTTTAATGGACTGCTCCTACCTAGAGTGGACGACGTTTCGGTTTCTATAATCTCCTCCTACCTCAGAGTTTAATGGACTGCTCCTACCTAGAGTGGAC
>NW_013669652.1:74317-82906 GCF_000517525.1 Limulus polyphemus
ATATATATATATATATATATATATATATATACATACACACACACACACTTTATATGTGATCTTTTGTGCTAACTCTTTTTATCAAGAGTGTAAAGGATATGTTGCGCGCGCAGCGCCATCTAGATTTGTATATTATTTATTTATTTAACCAAATTCCATATTAATAAATTTTCATGCTTATAATATAATTTAGGTACAAACCTCTCCACTAAGATATGTAGAATATATATGACATCTTCTATAATTGTTATTCAATGTGAAATCGATATTATATAATTCTAATACATAGGAAATATTTCATCATAAGTTATGATCGTACGAAAAGTGTTAAATATTTTATTAAAATTTAAAATCATGATTTTCTCACGGAACACCAGTGTGTGTATTCTGAACCTATTTTAACATCCCACAGGTGGATATAATCTTCAACTTGGAGCTTCTTTTGGTTTATGCGAATAAATTGCAGCCTTTCTGTTTCAATTTTGGCATACATTACGATTTTCGTGACGGTGGTCAGGCGGACCGTGAAATCTTGTAAGTGTAATGAATGTTGATGTAATTTAAAGAAATTAATAAATAAACCTAAAGTAAAGACATAGTGGAAGATAACTTAGCCTAGAGCCAAGTACATAAAATGTATCATGCAAGTAAAAATATCGATTCAATTTTAAACTTAAATCGTTTCTGAATTTAATCGGTGGAGACTTTGAATTAAGAAATCAACAAATATTTTTTTCAATTTTTGTAGTTTATACATTTCATTTCATACTTTCAGAATATAGCCTAGCAACAATATTAGGTTATACTTTTGCTCCTAACAATGCATTCCAACATGACATAAAAGTCATTGTTGGAACGCATTGTTACCAAAACGCACTGGCTTTTCTATATATTAGAAGTTGTTATATAAGGAACCACTTCTTTTCTATGTGGTTTTTCGCTAGCTTGTCTCATTAGAAATATGCGCATGCACGTGGATAAGATAAGTAATACCCAGGTGCACACCCTCAGGGTCCACTTATTACGAGTGCAAAATGTCAGGTTTCTAAGTTCTTTCTTCTTGGAGCTATGGCGGTCACAGTTCTTTTCTATGTAATATTTCGTTAGCTTGCCTCATAAAAAGATGTGGACGCGTGCACGCACATGGATAAGTACTAGTACACAGTTGTTCACCCTCAAGGTATGCTTAATATGGGTACAAAATTTCAGGTTTCTAGGTTCTTTCCTCTTGGAGCTATGGCGGGCACGCACACACAGAGACACGCCATTTTATTATTATATATAAATAGTAAGTTTGGTGTCCATTTTCATCAGCCAAGCGTGGCCTTGTTGATTCACGTTCCGTTGCTTCTAAAACGAACTGAGCACCGTAGGTAAATAAGAACACGATAAGAGTGACTGTCAGACCACACTATTCGAAAATATATGAGTAGCCCAGAAGTAGGTGGTGTGTGGTATTGTTTAGTTGTCGTTCCACTTTTCTATCAGTTCAAAGTTAGGAATGGCTATGCCCAGATAACTCTTGCGTAGCTTTTCGCAAAAATTTTGAAACAAACAAACAGAATCATTTTCACCAACATAAGAAAGGCTTTCTCATTGTCCAGGGGCTATTGTTGAAGAATGGAATACCTCTTAACATTACTGCGTGAAAAACCAAAACTATGCTAGACCTCTTCGTTTTCTTTCACCTAAATGCACAACTATGACTTTAGTATATGAAGGTGATATATTATTTCGTAATTGAATTTAAGATTGTCCCTGATCAACTTGTAATAACTCGTCCATTTCTGTAGTTTCCATTACTTACTGTAGTAACTGTTTTCAACAATGTTATGGAATTGGCTGATATTCCATTCATACTACGATCGAATGAAGCAGAAGAATTAGGTTCTAGATGTGAGTTTCACGAGGAAATGTTTGAAATCGTCAGACATAGGAAACTCCAAAGAAATTTGAAATAAAAATTACTTTAGATGTGTTAGCTAGGGAAACAGAAAATTCCAAAGGAAGGCAACCCGTACTGAAACTGTTATGTGAAATGTATTTTAACTCGATTACCTGTATTTTGAAAATAAAAACTAGGCTTGTGAACATAATAATCAGCCTCTGACAGACGTTCTGCGAATTGAAATATATATGAAGGTTCACTTCATAATGTTTAAATCATAATTTTAATAACAGTCGTTTCTATATAATGATTGTGATTTGTATCTTAGGTGCCTTGATGCAGCACGTTACCGTGAGTACAGCCACTCAAAATATAATTCCTAACGGTATTCTTACTTAACGGCTCAAAATTAGAACACTTAACAGTGTGTCAAATGTTATTTCTAATACACCAGCACTGTTCATTGAACGGTTCAAAATTAAAACACTTAACAGTGTCTCAAGTGTTATTTCTAATACACCAGCACTGTTCACTGAACGGTTCAAAATTACAACACTTAACAGTGTCTCAAGTGTTATTTCTACTACACCAGCACTGTTCATTGAACGGTTCAAAATTAGAACACTTAACAGTGTCTCAAGTGTTATTTCTAATACACCAGCACTGTTCACTGAACGGTTCAAAATTAGAATACTTAACAGTGTCTCAAGTGTTATTTCTAATACACCAGCACTTTTCACTGAACGGTTCAAAATTAGAACACTTAACAGTGTGTCAAATGTTATTTCTAATACACCAGCACTGTTCACTGAACGGTTCAAAATTAGAACGCTTAACAGTGTCTCAAGTGTTATTTCTAATACACCAGCACTGTTTACTGAACGGTTCAAAATTAGAACACTTAACAGTGTCTCAAGTGTTATTTCTAATACACCAGCACTGTTCACTGAACGGTTCAAAATTAGAACACTTACCAGTGTGTCAAGTGTTATTTCTAATACACAAGCACTGTTTATTGAACGGTTCAAAATTAGACCATTTACTAATCTGTCAAATATGATTTTTAATACACAAGCACTGTTCATTCAAAGTACGACTTTTAGTAAAACAAGGATTAGTATATATATATAGAGAGAGTGTGTATGTGTGTGTGCGCGCATGTTAGTCAGGAACACCATTTGAGATTTAATTTGAGGCAGTCGCCTGGAATTCTAAAACACATTTGTTCGAACTCAAAGATGTATATATATATATATATACATGTATATATTTGAGGATGTGTATGTATCCTAAAAGTTGACTCATTGTGGTCTAGTTTATTTTGAAACCAACTGTTTACATACGTAACACGTGTAGTTTCTCCCTCCTAAAGAGTGTTAAGGATTTGGCTAAATGTACTCAAGAGAAGTTCGCGCGTCTGTGGTGTCAAAACTGCAAGATCTTGTGTCAAGAAAGCGGGAAATGAGGCGTGCGGCGCACGTGACGAGCAGCAATCTGACAACCGACAAATGAGCTGCGGGAGTAATGTTGTGTACTCACGAAAACAGCATAAAATTAATTTAACTGCTTTATTAGCTGGTTGGTCTAATAGCAGAGATAACTGCTCATATTTTTCTACTTTAAACTTAATACTTTTCGCCTATTTAAATATTCTTTAGAAGGTGAAAAACACTGAGATATTCTTAAGGAATTCTACTTTCAATGTTATTCAAGCTTATGCAGCTTTGGTAAACTTATAGGTGGCTTAACATCATAGATCTCGTGCTTCTATTAGACAGTTCTTCGATCCAAAGTCATATGACAGGTCTTGTGTGTGTGTATGCATATATAGAACTAGAAAGGCTTATGCAACTTTAGTTAAATCCCACGTATTGTCTCACGAAAAACATTTGATTACTTTGCAGAATTACCACAAATATAAAAAAAAAATATCTAAATTTGATTAGGCTAGGTTGCTGGAATCTTGTTCGACATATTTCAAAAGTACCTGTCTATGAGAGCTAGAAAGGTTCTTTTTTTTTTCAACACATCGCAACGCTTTGAAAACTGGTAATCTTCGTTTTGAGAATACAAAGATGTTAAACGTTGGAACGTGATTTAAATTTAAAATAACATAAATAGTGAAAACAAAGTGATAAACTTCAAGAACATTTGAGTTTTTGTATAATCGGGCATGATGAAGATTTAGGGTTAAATACCAAATAATTGTTTTCTTATAAAAAAGCAACAACCTGAATGCATTCTCGTCTTTTATATATATATATATTCAGGACTTCCTACTGGATCCGTGTTAAGTTTTGATACCCGACGTGAGCACAGCATAGATTGGTTTGCTTTGGAAGCTACACGAGGTCTATCTGTGCTAGCCGTCTCTAATTTAGCAGTGAAAGACTAGAGGGAAAGCGGTTAATCTAATCATTACTACCCACTGTAAATTCTTAAGCTACTCTTTTACAAACAAATAGTGGGATTAACTATCATATTTTAACGCCCCCTCCCCAGCTGGTGGGACGGGGATTCGAATCCACGGCCCTCAGATTGCGAGTCGATGGCCTAACCACCTGGCCATGCCAGGCCCACAGCACAGATAGCCCACTGCGTAGATTTGTGCTTAACTACAAAGAAACAAATAAATATGTGTTCAAGCTACTTTTAAAAAAAATCCTTTCAAAATGATTTCACGACGTATTACACCACGTATTAATATTCTAATAATTTTATCCGGAATGTAACTATATTACTGGCCCCATTTTATCCGGAATGTAACTATATTACTGGCCCCAGTTTTATCCGGAATGTAACTATATTACTGGCCCCATTTTATCCGGAATGTAACTATATTACTGGCCCCAGTTTTATCCGGAATGTAACTATATTACTGGCCCCATTTTATCCGGAATGTAACTATATTACTGGCCCCAGAAAATAACTATGACATCAGTTAAATTTGAGTTTAAAAATAACATGCAATTTTTTCAAGGAGTTGTAAGTTAATGGTGAGAAGTACTGCGTCGTCGACAATTAAGCACGTGTACAGAGTTCTATCAAGTAACATTTTTTAATGAATTTTCTACTGGCGCAGACAATTCTCGTATTGATTTAGAGCATCGCTCACTCACTGTCGCAGTTTTAATATTAGTCATAATTGATTACTTATTTTTCCCCTTTCATTATTTATAGAACCATTTGCGTGCTCAGTTTGCGTCAATATTAATAAAATATATTTTTTAAATACTGTATTTGTATGACAAAGCGACGAAGGCCATATACCGCCATCCCTAAGTTTGAACTACTGACTAGCAGCATCCTATCAACCACCACCTACTCTAAGGAAATTACTGTCACTCTTATAACATACCCACACTTAAAGTGCGGGAAATATCTCGTGGTAATGCACGGATTCGAACCCACCTCGACTGGCTCCGAATACAGAGAGCTACCACAGGGCCAACCCGCGCTCGTAGTAAAAGAAATCAACTATCACAGTACTTCCAAACCGTTTATAAACTACTAATAATTCAAAGAAATTATGGAGAGTTCTGGATAACTGTGTACGTTTTAAACATCATGTTCTACATGTTTACTTTAACTGCGTTTCAACTTGAATGATTGCAACTAAAGTTTAATACTGAACTGTAATTAACTACTAATTTTAAGTCCTAGAAGAGAAATATACGCCACGAAACGTCACTAAATTATAGAAACACAACAACCCTCCCACCCGATAAGAATTATTGCTACTTACCAGAATCTAAGACTGAGAACTAGTGAAATGAAAATGTGAAACTCGAAAAGTTTGTTTGTTTTGTAGTTAAGCACAAAGCTACACAATGAGCTATCTGTGCTCTGCCCACCACGGGTATCGAAACCCGGTTTCTAGCGTTGTAAGTCAGTAGACATGCCACTGGGGGGTAAAGTTAAATGTAAATAATACGTTAATATTTTTCTCCATGTTAGTTTGGATAATTTCTTTTACAAACAATCTGAAAATCTAAGGTTTGTAATATATTGGCATTGTTGATAAAACATTATCGGTAGCCTTATATTTACCATGAAATGTTCACCCCTTTCTATCTGAATCTAACTGTTTGGTTAAGTCACCAAGTAGGTTCATTAGTAGCTGTCTACACTGTATGTTGTTTATTTCTCGCGCACGTTTCAATCCAGTAGAAACTCTTATCTTAGGATTGATTTCCTTATCTCTGCTGCCAAGTGTTAATACGTTCTTGGTTCTTCAGTGGATGCATTACAGCAGTCCTTTATTTTCCTGTGTCCTTCTGTCACTCAAAATGGGTATTCTTTCTATTGTACTTCTCTGAATCACGACGTTTGTTCAACTTCCCTATCCCTCCCGATGCTCCAGAAACTTGTCATGCAAATTGTAAACGAACCCAGTTGACAGATCGAAATCCTGAGGCTTTCCACTCATATTCTTTAAAATGCTATGGGAAATCACGACCAATATTTCATGGTATAGCGCCCTTAGGGGAGTTAAGTACTAATGTAGATCCCTAAAAAAAGAATCGCAAATTTATTGAACTTCTTCGTATTGCCTCAGCTGTTTATGATTGGTCATAAGATTAAAATTTAAACGCCATACCACTACGTTAATTTACATCGTATGTTCTACTTTGTATTCAAAGAAATGTTTTAACTGTATGTGAAAATATTAAGAGCCTACAAACAATTTTTTCTTGTCTGCCATAAGAGGCAGACATTTTGAAACCAGAGTGTATGTGAGTTTCGTTAGTAGACAACTTACAGCTTAAATATAACAAGTTAAAATTACATACGCATTTAAAATATGTGCAAAGATATGTAGCGAATAAATGAATATTAGGGTGCAAATATTGAAGGTAAGATTCCAAGCAATTAACGGTTTAAGTTTTGATTTATTACAAAAAAAACTCAGCTAGAACAAAGTTTTAAAGATACACAATACTTCAAAAAACTGTTGATGACACTAGGCTTTACTAAAAACATCTACGTGTTTTGATGGGCCACAGATCAACCATTGTCGAGAAGGAAAACAGCATTGAAAAATCATAATACAAACACATTGACCGACCATTGCCACCTATTATTTCTTTTCTTTGTTTTTTAAAGTATTTCCAAAAATGAATGTCTACTATTCCTGAACTCGCAACTCTATTTAAAGCTAAATTCAAATTCTTAAATGAACTTTTTATTTTTAAGTGTCTGGTTCATCAAAGTTGATAATAATAAATATTTCCGGTATAAATATAACCGAACCACCCTGTGTTATGATTATTCTTGGCGTTCATACTTATTAAAGAAGTGCCATCAACGACATCTAGGACTCCATATTTGGTGAGAGGTGTCGTAGTGGAGCCACAAGGAAATATGAATAGAGAGAAATGTTTCAAAGGTGCTCCAAAGATGACGTGTTTCAAAGGTGCCCCAAAGAAGACATGTTTCAAAGATGCCCCAAAGAAGACATGTTTCAAAGGTGCCCCAAAGAAGACATGTTTCAAAGGTGCCCCAAAGATGACATGTTTCAAAGGTGCCCCAAAGAAGACATGTTTCAAAGGTGCCCCAAAGAAGACATGCTTTCCATATCCATATTGTTGGCAAGAGGCAAGCTGCGAAGAACTGAAATAGTGAGCGTGGTTGTTTCTATTTTTAATAGGGCTCGGCAATGCCGTGTGGGTTGAGTTATTTACAGTTTCAGTTAGGACCTAAAGTTAGTTATTCATTTGCCAGTTTGTGATGTTAGTAGTTTCTTTTTCCGTATTTCTTTGATGCGGATTATAACGCTACGTCAGTCAATGAACGTTCCCTTGATAAAGATAAGCAGAAGAAAGCCATCCCAACATTGCGTTTACTACTTGCCACTGAGGTCTCCAGTTGAAAAACGAAACGTTGGAAATCTGAAAATAAATCTCACCAACTTCACTAGATTTTCCTATTATTTCAACATATTTAGAAACATGACGAGGCATAGACTTTATCTACCACCAGAAGAAAAACAAAATTAGTTAATGTTCAAAACCTCAATGGTTTTCGAGTCTTGTTATACCTGTAACATAATATAATATGTTCTCATGAGTCCCCAAGTGAATAAGCTGTAACTTTACGTACTTACAACGCAACAATTATGGGTTCGATTCCCCGCGATGGACACAGCAGACAGGCCCAATTTGACTTTTCGAAAAAGAAAGTGTTCTCATAAATCTCTTGTAATAAAGAATAATAATGTCTCGAGTTCGAAGATACCTTGTTATCTGTATCGAAACTTCTTGATTTAATTCCTTTGTTAGGATTTCAACTGTATCCTCCACGTGTGTTCGATATTGACATACTTGAAGGCAAAATATTCTTTAGAAAACATCAAACGCTAATTAAGTACAGCGTCTTTTTTTTTTAGGCGTCAGGAAAACAACATGGTAAGAACTATTCATATACAAAAAAATATCATTATTCTCTCTTAGCACTCGTAAATAGAATATACTTTGAGGGAACAAAAAAAACGCTATTTTTTCTTACGCAAATTAATTCATTTTGAGTACGAGTACCTATCACCGTTGTAATGACTGTTATTGTGTGTGATTTTTATAACTTTCATGATTACTAGGGCTTCCTGAGTAGTGAAGGAGGATAAATGTAGACCTGTATTACTACCTGTGTACACCCAGCAGTTGTTGTTGTTGTTTTTGGATTTCGCGCAAAGCTACACGAGG
>NW_013669652.1:83803-97167 GCF_000517525.1 Limulus polyphemus
AGAAAGGACTTGTGTCGCTAAAGTTTCGTTGGAACGAAGTTACGGAAAATTAATTAACAAACGGAGACGTAACAGTATATATATAATTATGTATCGAGGATATAGCTATTTCTTTATTATTTAGATAGTTGTTGACTATTTTAAATAAATTTGGCCGTTATGCTGCACTTTTGACAAATGAAACTAAAAGTTTTAAATAAACTTGGCCGTTGTGCTGTACGTTTGCCTTATACCGGTTGTAAATAAACTTTCACGTTATTCGGTACTTTTGGCAAATGCAACTACTGAATGAAATAACATTATTATACCCCTAATATAATTTCTTTGCTGTGATTGGTCGAGAACGCATCACGTGCTATGAAACATTTGAACTGTTATTCATAAAAGCCGCCAACAGACAATGTTTTTGCAGGACAGTGAAAACAGGCTGATTCATTTAAGCCTAACTAACAAAACGATGTCGGAAATCTCGCCAACATTCTAAGAAAATTTTATGCAGATTTTATAAAGACGTGTATACTTATTGCTATGATCACACGATGATAGGCTGTCATATTTTGAAAATGTAACGATTTATTTATCTTATTGATTTATTATTGATTATTAAGATGATGATCAAAATATTCAATGAAATGTTCGAACTTAAAGATTTACATGTAGACCCAGAGATTTAGGCTAAATATACTATATGACAGCGCTAATTAATCTGACTTCAGTAAAACTGAATAAATATATTACTGACTAGTTATGATCTGTTGGCCCTCAGAATTTAGAGTGGCCCATGCCACTCTCATTCCCTCGGCAACAAATGATCTGTTTCTTTCATAACCAGTCAACAATTGTATGGTGGTCGTTATGTTGCACCTTTAACAAATGAAACTGACAGCTTTGAAATTGTACGAGTCTCAGTGATTCGTGCATTACCTGTTTTATTTTTCTATGAAATGAATTTTTGTGACGGAAATATTTCGTTGATTTATATCTCCAAATATTTTTCTGTCTCTGTATCCGCCCCTTTCTTGAAATTCTCACCGTCCCCATATCCTTGGCTCTCCAAATTTGCTAACTTGACTTCTGTTAATCAGTTTTTGTTTTGTGTTTTAGGCAGAAACTGTGCGTGTACCAAAAATCAATATATTTTTCGTAACATTTCGAAGTACTTCAAAAGTAATCGATATTTTTTATATATCCAAAATTTTAAATGAAACTATAGACTCAGCGTGTTTTTTTTTACCACGTAAATTAGCTACGTGATACATACGTATCATGTGTGTGTGTGTGTGTGTAATATCGCTCAAGCAGAAGAAGAGTATTTGTGCAATATTGGGTGTCGATGTAGGTGTGTTAGCTTGAAAGTAGTTAACGTGCCTCGTGATATACAACACCGATAAGTCGATATAAGAACTCGATGATGTTCTCGTTTTAAACAGAAGCTGGTAACCAATCACATACATGTTAGTCGAATCACTAGTGCAACTTTTCAAGTGTTAGTCGAAAATATTCTTCTATGTTCCAGGATAATTCTTACTTTAAATGGTCTAGATTTTAACATCAACGACCTTGTCATAATTATCTCTCTGAATGGTATGTAGCTCCTGTTAATTCCCTGGCATCCAACAGAATAGAAGAGCAGATGCTAATGTCCAATCGACTAACCACTATAAATCAATTACACACATCAAAATATAAATATTACAAACAATATTTACTGTACTGTTTTTCGTTTACATTGTAGACTGGCTTACGACGCTAAAAATCAGGTTTCTATACCCATGATGGGCAGAGCACAGATTGTGTAGCTTTGCGCTTAACAACAACCAAACCAAGTTACACTGTACATGGCTGAAGAAACATCCTTTACAGCTTCAGTTGTGGGTGCGTTACATAAGTAATAGTCCATCCCGATATTTGTTTAACAGTACACGATTACTGTCCGATGGTTTTCTTCCCTCTTGTCCGCAATGCAAAATTATGGATGGCTTTACCTAAACCAGAAAGGCTTCTGACCTGCTCGTTTAGTCCATTATGTGTGTAAGATGTTCAGGTTAACAAACAAATCTTCTCGTTGCTATCTTTTAGTAGCTTATTTCTATATTTGTAAAGTCCAGGATTCGATCGTGGGTCTTCTTGATAGAATATCTTGTGCGTGTTGCGTTCAACTGGGGTGTACCCCATTAGAACTTAAATCAACTAACTGTTTGAATGTTTTTAAGAGGAGTGTACACTAGATTAATGAATGTATTGTCAGTTAGGTGATATAAAAGGTATCCTGTTATTTTGATATAATTCAATTTTTTGCGTGATATTCTTCTCTGGTGTGCTGGAGTGTTACAGGTTCTTGTATGTAGATCATGCCCCTGAATTCTAACTTTTGTTGGTGTTATTATTATAAATAGTTATAAATAGTTTTTATTTACTCCAGTAGGCTTTTAGGTGTGTCTAACCGCTATCGTATTGTGTTATGGCTTCTGAATACTATTCTGATTTTATGTTGTTTACATATCTTTTGCTTGTTTAGAGAGGGACTGTTATGCCTGTAAGTTTCTCCTTGTTTATTCTTGATGTTTATCTTCTTTATGTTCTTTATTATCAAGTGTTTTGTCTGGTATCCCTTGTTAAGGAGGGTTGTAGTGATTTGTTTTTGTTTCTCCGGTATACAAATGTTCTTAATTCTGGGAATCTTTGAGGACACTTGTTTTGACATTGTTAGAGAGATTTGATTTATATTCGAGGTACTTACCCGTATTTGAGATGCACTGTAAAGTCCTGTAGTATGTCATGAGTTATGTGTCTTGGTAACCATCACGTTTTTATATTGTTCTATTTCCACTGTGAATTTCACCGCCGGATATTGTCTGTTCAGGTGGTTCACGAAGTCTGGAACCTTATTTGTAATGTGTGTGTGGCCATATTACGAATGTATCACCAACATATCTGAGCAAATTCTTGGGGTGTAGAGCAACTGATTTGGGGGAGGGGGGTAACTTCGAAATGTTCCATAACATAACATAATGTTCTGGGACAAGGGAACTATTGGTCCATCTATGCTGTTCCATCCTCTAAACTAAACAAAAATAGTTAATATATAAATAGATAAACCTCAAAGCCAGCCCTTATCATTCAGATAGTTATCAAGTTTCTCTGAAATTCTCTTAAATTTACTATCTCCACAACATCTGATGACAACTCGTTCTAAAGGCGAACCACCCTGTTAAAAAAATAAAATTATCTTAGCAAAAGATGACTCCTACCCTGCCAAAATTTATATTAATGTCTCCTAGTCCTACCATTCTCACTATTAGGTATGAAAAAATATTTTATATCAGCACTATCAATTCCCTTAACAATTTTAGAAACCTCAATCAGATCCCCTCTAACATTTCTTTTTTCACAAGAAAACAATTTCAGAGATGTTAACCTCGCCTTGTATGACAAACCCTCCATCCCAGGCACCATTATAGTGACCTTCTCTGAACCCTTTCCAACATGTCAATGTCCTTCCTAAAGTAAGGAGCCCAAGATTGAATACAGTACTCCAAATGTGGCCTAGTCAGTGACCTGTACAATCACTAACTATAAAAGGCTTATTCTCTTTGTCACTCTATCGAGAATGCTTTCACATCGTCGCTTAGCAACGAAATTATTACGTGATTGTTCTTAGGCCAACCATGGTGTTTATGTTGAATGCTCAATATTCATATTGATTTGTTTAAAAGGTTTGTTTTTTATTAGCCTTTTATAGTTAGTGATTTTTTTGATAACTTCGGTGATATAACAACAAAATAGTTTAATTCTGAAGTAGTGTTTCAATTAAGCCTTACGTTACGTTTATATAGTAGGATTAATGGTATTTTAACATATATATATTACCTTCTTGGCTTTAAAACATAAAGAAAAATAAACGTTTATTACTACCAAATATCTTTTATCCTTTGTACAGTCGAAAGAGTTGAAAATTTGTGTCGGAATGTCCGCACTATGTCTTCTACTTCCTGACCTAGAATACAGTGAAAAGGCTCAAGAGTGCTATTCCTTTGTACTTTTGTTCCCGGTAACATTTCATTTTCTGCGTAGTCTTTACTAAGAATGTGGTGATTAAAGAATTACTTCAAGACTGATGAAATAAGCGAAGAGCAGGTGCATTTTCGAGGTACAGACAAATTAGTTTTAGTTAAATTCTATAATTTTCGTTAATCATTCAACAACGGTTTCCCGTCATTTTTTGATGGGCCTTTACACTAGTAAAATTATAACCTTTTTAGACTTGTATTCAGTATTTCTGTAAATACAACCTAAAATCCTATTTGCCCTACCACTAGCCACAACACACTGCTTGGATGGCTTAAGAGACTGATCAACTACTACACAAAGATCCCTTTTTTCATAACACTATTAACGTTATACCCATCTAAATTATACTTATAATTAGAATTATGTTAACCCATCTGCATTTATCATCATTGGAACCCACCTGCCATTTATTCGCCCAACTCACTAAATGATCTAAATCCTTTTGTAAAACAGCAGCATCTTCTTCACAGCCAGCAACATCATCAGTAACATATAGCTTAAGGAGCACTTGGTGATGACGTTGCTCCATGGCTTGGTCTTCTTGTTGTTGATATTTATCTTCACGTTGGAAAGGATTTTTGTTGATACAGAAGTTTGTGAGTTCTTATGAAGATTGTCCTTAAGAATTTTATGATTTCCAAGCTGTTAACATAGTATATGTAGTGTATGGTACGCTACTAAATAGGTTGGATCCGTCGAATCTGATCATTTTGTCCTCTGGTTGTTTTTATAACCTCTGATAACCTCTGGCAGGATTATCAACAGCCCAATAGATATTAGAAATTTCTTACAATCAAATTTCAAATTTATGTTTTTACTTTTTCTGTTTAGAGGTACTGCAATCCAATATGAGAGTTTACGCCCCCCCCCCAAATTAATTTGGTATTTTGAGCCCAAAAATGGTAAATATTACATCTTTGGAGAGCATCATCAGTTTTATCCTCATTTTCAACTGCCTAAGTAGAGCTTCAGAAATCTTGTCTCTTATGTAATACTTCTGGAATTTTATCTAATACCTCCCCCCCCCCCCAAATGCCATAGCGGAATGTCTGCGGACTTACAATGCTAGACTGCTAGACACCGGCCAAATAGCCCATTGTGTAGCTTTGTGCTTAACTACAAACAATCTAATACATCCGGAACTTTAGCTAATACTTCCAGAACTTTATCTAGTACTTTCAGAACATTATCTGATACTTCCAGAACTTTATCTAATACTTTCAGAACATTATCTAATACTTCCAGAACTTTATCTAATACCTCCAGAACTTTATCTAATACTTTCAGAACTTTATCTAATACTTCCAGAACTTTATCTAATACTTCCAGAACATTATCTAATACTTTCAGAACTTTATCTAATACTTTCAGAACATTATCTAATACTTCCAGAACTTTATCTAATACCTCCAGAACTTTAACTAATACTTTCAGAACTTTATCTAATACTTCCAGAACTTTATATAATACTTCCAGAACTTTATCTAATACTTCCAGAACTTTATATAATACTTCCAGAGTTAGGCTTAATTCTGATTTCGTTTGAGAAATTAGAAAACTTATGCATCGTGAAAATTTGTCTCACTTAAAGATAGACTTTCATTCCCATGATGCACTTCAGTTGAAGGTCTGAATAAAAACATTCTAGATATGTAACAAAGAATCCATGTTTCTCGGCAAACATACGACTAACTGAAAATACACGGGAAAAAGTATTAATAAATTATATCTGTACGTGTAATGAACATGTGCATCGTGGAGGTAGTAATGCTGTGAGAACAGTACAAGATGCTTTCATTCACTCTCCCTATCTATCTATCTGTCTGTCTCCCTAACCATCTATCTCTGTCTATCATCCGTCTGTCGCTATCTCTCAATTTATCACTGTTTATTTATTTGTCTATCTATTTTTCTGTCTCTATCTATCTATCACTCTACGTCATGAATATAAAAAATATTTTGTCAGTTTCGCTGTACATGGCATTCTTTTACGTTGAGTTTTTGCCCCCCCCCATGTCTGCGGACTTATACTGCTAGAAACCGGGTTTCGATACCCGTGATGGGCAGAGCACAGATAGCCCTTTGTGCTCAACAACAAAAACAACTTTGAGTTTTTATTAGGGCAGAAATTTTCCTTGCGTAATTTTACATCTTGCTGATTTTAGGACTATAATAGTTTTACGGTCCCCGGTGGGCTTACAGACTTACAATACTAAAATTCGAGGTTCGATTCCCCGCGGTATCCACAACAGGTAGCCCAATGTGGCTTTGCTATAAAACAAACAAACACATAACACTTTTACGGTCCCCGGTGGACTTACAGACTTACAATACTAAAATTCGGGGTTCGATTCCCCACGGTATCCACAGCAGGTAGCCCAATGTGGCTTTGCTATAAAACAAACAAACAAATAATACTTTTACGATGCGATACCGTTTCGTTTTACATTTTTAGATAACAAAATGGCTTTAGGGTTAGGGAGATCAATTAGTGACGTGTATTAACTTCACAACAGTTCTTAATAAATTCCATTTTCTCTATTTGTTTCTGTTACATACAAGAATATGAGTCTCACACTAACCCACAAATAACAAACATTGTACTGTTTAGTATGCTCTTTCAAATGAAATAATGCGAGAACACAAAACCTTCAACAGCATCTTCATTACACGTGTTTTCTATAGACAATTTTTCGACTAAGAAAATGAATAAATTGATTTATTTCTCGCCCCAAAGTTTCGATGATGTTTATTTTGACAATTGTCATAGAAAACCTTCATTCACCTGATTGGCAGAACATTGTTAAATTTTAAGAACTTTACGGCATTGGTTTTTCTACAAATACGAAGCCCATTTCAAACTTTTTTTTAATATGAGTGATTTTTATTTAGACTCTCCTATCCCCCAGTGGCACAGCGGTATGTCTGCGGACTTACAACGCTAGAATCCGGGTTTCGATACCCGTGGTGGGCAGAGCACAGATAGCCCATTGTGTAGCTTTGTGCTTAATTACAAACAAACAAACAATACACTCTCCTATCACTTACTATTGACACGTCATTCTATCACTTGCTAATTGACAGGTCAGCCTGATGTCGCAGAGAAACGATATCTATCAGAAGAAAATCAACGAGTTATTCATGCCTACTGTCAGATCGAGACAGCTAACCGAAGCAGGACAGTGACGTCATATAGGATAACAGTCTAGTGTGACACTCACTGTAGCTTAAATAAAACATCCCAAAGTCGAAAATATCTGTATCTCTCTCTCGTTCTTTCAATACTATCGCACTATCTACTGATCAGACATTATTTCTCTCAATCTGCCATCACACTTATCCGTTTACGTTTCGTATGATCCTTCTATTGTATTTGATTGTCCCGAATCAGGTTCAAAATATATATATATAAGGATAAGTTATTTACCTAGCTAAAGGTTTTCTTCGTTTCTTTCAGGTAAATCATCCAATATTTATTAACGAACATAAGAAAAACGTGATGATTTGCATTCGTTAGTTAAAAATGACGAGAGATTATTTTGTTTTGAAATAGTGGGTTTGTGTCTTAAAAAGCACACTGTAACATGAAATATACGATACAATAAAAAATTATGGTGCAAAATATTGTCATGCATTGTAGCTTCAACTCTGTCACTACACGATTTGTTGTCCTAGGCAGACAGTATTTTTAGGATTAAAAAATTTATAGTATTCGGGTCTACCGATATCTAACATATATAAACTTAAAAGTATCCGTAAGAACGCAGATTCTGGAAATGTACTGCAGAACGTGGATAAGATAGGAACAGCAAAGGAAACACGTTTACAGATGTGAACAGATAAAATTTTCATTCACAATAATTGTGTAACTCTTAACTTAATAGCCGGCTTCTGTATTCCGTTTTAATGACTTCTCGCTGGCTGCTTAGATAAATATAAATATTTTCATACAACGTCCGCAGAGGACAGAAGGAACTATAATTGTGATTTGCTGCCCCAATTCAGATACAAACGTTAAAAGTGTGGTATAACTGAATCCAATGCTGCATATACCATCGAATATTCCAATTAATATTCACAACAGAAAAAAAAAACTTAACTCATACCAATTTGTACAAGTAAGTATGTTACCTCTTTGAAACAGGTTTGCCATCCTCAGGGCACTTTCCTTGTTTGTTGTTCATCACAAAGCCATACAAATTACTATATGTGCGTAATAAGCTCTGAGACTTAACGCCGAGCCACCGGGGGCTTACCTGAGTAAAACTATGAGGATGTTTACAACCTTTTGACGTTCGGTTTAAAAAAAGAATATCATACATGTAGAGCATCTTCATGACAAACTTCAAGCCTTAATCAACAAATGACCATTTTAGCTTTACACTTGCCAAACCATCAGAAATGAAGACCTCTGGGAAAGAACTAAACTGAAAAAAAAAAAATCTAAAGATCAAACAGAGAAAGTGAGGTTGGATTAGACACACACTTGGGAAACCCAAAATCAATGTCACCAAACACCCCTAAGATGGAACCCTCGGGGGTAAAAGAAACCGCGGTAAGCCTAGGAACAGCTGGAGAAGGTGAGTACAGGCAGAGTTGAGAGAATTAGGGTACTCCTAGGAAGAGCTGGATAAGGTGAGTACAGGCAGAGTTGAGAGAATTAGGGTACTCCTAGGAAGAGCTGGAGAAGGTGAGTACAGGCAGAGCTGAGAGAATTAGGGTACTCCTAGGAAGAGCTGGAGAGAATGGCCCAAAACTGAGTCGAATGAGAAGATTTGTGGATGACATATGTTCTCCAATAAGGGAAAGGATTTAAGTAAGTAAGTAAGAGCACTTGCACAGACATTTAGAAAAGTCTACCTAAATATTTCTGACTAAAGATATATTTTAAATCAGTTATAGAAGAGTGAAATTCATAGTTGTTCCACATTTTCTTACTCTTGTTTCTACAACACACATCCGACTTTTTTTTCCTAGTTAAATATTTGTTTCAACTTGTTAAACTATTCCAATATGCTTCCTGCCCATTTTTACAACTTGCAGACACCTTGGTCATGGCTGCAGTATATAATATAGCAAGTTGTTCGTTGTTTGCTTGAGAATTTTCGCAAAAAAGCTAGATAATATCTATCTGCGTATAGCTGTCCATACTTTTTAACTGATAGACCATAAAGAAAGCAGCTAGTGAACAGCACCCACCGCCAACTATTAGGCCGCTATTGGCTGATTGAATAGTGAAACTTGACTGCCAGTCTTATAACTTACCAACAACCCCAAAGTACGGAGCACGTTTTTGCGGCAACGGGGCACGAATCGTGAACGCTATTAGATAACACCCTTCACCCTCTACTGTGTACAAGCTAGTTTAATTTTAATCTTTCTAGTATTACTAGATTAGGATAAGATTATGATTTGTATCTGTATGTTAAGATAAAAGCTTTATGTTTACTGAGATGTGATTCAACCATGTCAATGTGTGTATCGGATAATAGGCCTTCTTTCGGTACATGTAACTGAGCCATAGTTGAGCATATCTTGAGAAGTTTGATAAATTACTACTCTAATGCTTTTAGACGCGCGTGGCGTCCTATACTGGACTGTCAAGCACGGAATATATGAATATTTATGAGCATTATTTTAATAAAAATGATGCATAACTTATTAAGTAAGCCTCCATATATGAAAATTAAAAAGTATAATGAGAATGACGTCATTAATCTTGTGGTTGAATTTTTCACATTAAATCAACGAAGGTGTAATATTGTCATTGAATAGTGAGTGCTCAGAAATTCGTGGATAAAGAAAGTGACATGGAATTACTCGAAAACACGCACTCTCTCGTCTGTCTGTCTTCTGTCAGTTACGCATACACAGTATATAACAATAAGCTTGATAACTTTGTAGAATAGGCATGAATAGAATAGAATAGGCCCGGCATGGCCAGGTGGTTAGGGTGCTTGACTCGCAATCTGCGGGTCGCGGGTTCGAATCCCCGTCCCACCAAACATGCTTGCCCTTTCGGCCGTGGGGGCGTTATAATGGGACGGTCAATCCCACTATTCGTTGGTAAAAGAGTAGCCCAAGGGTTAGCGGTGGGTGGTGATGACTAGCTGCCTTCCTTAAACCTTACACTGCTAAATTAGGGGCTGCTAGCGCAGATAGCCCTCGTGTAGCTTTGCGCGAAACTCAAAAACAAACAAATAAACGTATACAATATAAAACAATGGACCTGATAGCTCTGTTGAATGTATAAATAAACAATATAAAACAAAAACCTGATAACTTTGTTAAGAAATACATACAATACATCTACTGGTTCCTTTGTTGACTAACATTAGACACACGCTCTATTTTGGACAATACATTTGTTAGTTTTGTTGACTAACATTAGACACACGCTCTATTTTGAACAATACATTTGTTAGCTTTGTTGATAACATTAGACACACGCTCTATTTTGGTAAAATAGAGCGTGTGTCTAATGTTATCAACAAAGCTAACAAATGTATTGTCTAACAAATGTATTGTCCCTTTGTTGATAACATTAGACACACGCTCTATTTTGGACAATACATTTGTTAGCTTTGTTGACTAACATTAGACACACGCTCTATTTTGGACGATACATTTGTTAGCTTTGTTGACTAACATTAGACACACGCTCTATTTTGAACAATACATACGCTAGCTTTCTTATATAAACTGCCTTAAGAGGGTCTCTAAGCAGATTTTTATAATAGAGAACAAATATATCGAGAAAATAAAACTATATTTCGAGGTAAAACAAAAATCTATGTTAATTACAAACGTACCAATGTACATTAGATAATAATCCTATTCCATGATCTTCGGAGAACTGATGTTTGGCCTATTACAATTCAGGTAGGGTCGGGCGTGGCCTAGTACTTGCTTGTTCGGCCTGTGAAACCATTGCCGCAAAAAAGGGGTTCCGTATTTTGGGGCCATAATTGCGTTATGAGAGCGACGGTCAAATCTTCCCACTTGGTCAGACAAGGGTATCTCCAGAGTTGGAAGTATGTGATGTTGAACAGTTATTAATTAAATATTAGGAATGACTATGTGAATCTCTTCGTGAAAATTCTAAATAAAAAATATAAATGTTCAGCTCAGGTTAGCGATGCCATCTATAGGAGATTCGAAAAAGTTACTGATTAAATTTGTATGCTTATGATTTGTTTTCACAGAATCACATTAAAAATTATACGTATAAGAAATGAGATCTGAGCAATTCCGAGAAATTAGGTATATTAATTTTCGGTTCGTTTCAGGATCTGGAGATTTCCAGCTGTTTAAGTACACGAAGTAAAGTTTATTATCGAACAGAGCAATGTAAAGTTTTTCACCGTAGTACACTTTGTCGAATGAAAGCTTTTTTTTTTTTGTTCCATCTCGCTTTTATATCTTCTTTGTCATCTTCTGTGAGTTGTTGGACCAGCGATAAATTTACGGGTTATAACGTTAAAATCCGGGTTTCGATACCCGCGGTGAACAACTGAAACTTCCAAGTAGCGGTACTGTGGGAAAACCCTCAGATCCTTCGTTCCCCGACTTGAACCAAAAGTGACTAGTGTGTCACTTTTAGCAAATCTGTAGTTTCACTCGTTGATGTCTGAACCAATATTGTTATAAGAAATATACGTCTTTATATAAGAGAGATTTTAGGATATCTTTACGTGTCATTATTGTTTCTATGTAGCACTAAACTTTTCTTTATGTTACATAACTGTTTCTTTATGTTACATAACTGAAAGTTTCTGTGCTACATAACTGAAAGTTTCTGTGCTACATAACTGAAAGTTTCTTTATGTCAAATAACTAAACTTTTCTTTATGTTACATAACTGTTTTTATGTTACATAACTAAACGTTTAATTATGTTACATAACTGTTTCTTTATGTTACATAACTGAAAGTTTCTGTTTTACATAAGTGAAGGTTTATTTATGCCACATAACTAAACGTTTCTTTATGTTACATAACTGTTTCTTTATGTCAAATAACTAAACGTTTAATTATGCCACATAACTAAACGTTTAATTATGTTACACAACTGTTTCTTTATGTTACATAACTGAAAGTTTCTGTTTTACATAAGTGAAAGTTTCTTTATGTCAAATAACTAAACGCTTCTTTATGTTACATAACTAAAGGTTTATTTATATCAAATTACTAAACGTATCTTTATGTCACATAAATGAAAGTTTCTCTATATTAGATAGCTGAAAGTTTTTTTTGTGCTACATAAAAGAATATTTCTACTACAAAAGTTTCTTCATGCGACTTAGATGAAGAGAACAGGGATAACACTTAAATATTTATACCTTACACTGTGCCTCCAAGATCTTAAAACGAATACGAAGAAAGAAAGTTTTGTAATCAAATGACTGTCTAGTTCCAGCGGTGATAACGAAAAGTGTTATTCTGCACGCATGTAAGGAAAAGAACCACTACAGTCTGCTTTACGAAAAGCCTATCACACTTTCCTTCGCTTTCCTAGTCCCCGGGTGGATATAAACGAATTCTTTGAGGCTGAGAAAATTTACTCAATTGTTACTTCCTGTCTTTCTGTGAATTATGGGCTGTACTGTGGACGTAGAAAATGGGCACAGTATTTCATATTCTTCATTTTTAATAAAACAGCTGGGAGCTTTTTTCATTATTGATCTTGCTGAGCTGGTATGCATTTTTGTTTCTACAGTCCCACTTAAGTGTATATTCAACATTTGCGAAGGTGAGTCACTTCAGATAAATTAATATAGATCAGTTTATTTGTATATCTAATATTATATATATATGTATATTAATAATAAGTTTATACGTGTTTATAAAAAAAACTGTAAACAGTTGGAGAAGCGACAGAACGTTAAGTTATTTTTTTAGTCGTTCTTTTTTTCATCCCTAGGGGGTAGTAGCAGTTTACTCCAGATACTCACTAATTAGAAAGAATTAAATTTTGCTATTATCATGACTAATTTAAATTTGGTCCAAGATACGGTAAATCTTTCTCGCAGTTTTATTTTATGTTTGGTAGCCTTTTGTTTTACACACTTCTCAACAACATGTATTTTCTGTTATTTTGATATGTATATGTGCGTTGCGTACACATCCTAACAACATTAATTTCGTGTTATATTTGAAACCTTGTTTTTAATACCCATCTTACCAACATGAGTTTTATGTTATATTTGATACCTTTATGAGTTATACATATTACTAACGCGAGTTTTTATGTTATATTTGATACTTTGTGTTATATACACATATTATATTATC
>NW_013669652.1:98124-104878 GCF_000517525.1 Limulus polyphemus
ACACATATTACCAACGCGGGTTTCTATTGTTTGATACTTTGTGTTTTCCACACATATTACCAACGCGGGTTTCTATTGTTTGATACTTTGTGTTTTCCACACATATTACCAACGCGGGTTTCTATTGTTTGATACTTTGTGTTTTATACACATCTCGCCAACAGAGTATTTTTGTTTTACATAAAACACGTCTTATATTTTCCTACCATCAAAAGAATTGGTCAGTATACATTTTAATTGTTATAATAGACATTTAACTTCTGCAAAAAACACAAAATAGGGAATAAAAATCCAGCGTAAAAGAATAAGAAACTTGAACCATTAGTTAAAGTTTGTTTTTCTCGGTTTGACAACTAATAATTGGGAAATACCAGTAGATAACAGGTTTTGGGGTTTTATTTTATCTAAATTATGTTACTCTGCTTTTAGCGAGATTCTTATAACTCTACTCTTTAATTCAGTTTCAAAAGTTTGCCCAGAATATTCAGAGTACAAAATAATTCTTTATATCTCATTATTTATGCTTAATGGGGATTTGGCCATATTGAATATATGATTATGAATATAAATTATATGTACATATATAGAATGTATAGCGAATGTTGAATGAGTCATGTTAGGATTACGGTTCTGAATTAAAAACGAACTCTCGTAAAGTTGACCAATAAATATATTTTCTTAAAAATCATATAAGTAAAGTTCAATGGTCCCCGGTAAGGGACCATCTCAGCATGTCTTAAGTTTTGGTATATCAGATATTATGCTTAAGCTGACCTATTTTTTATCCTTAGGCTATCTTTAATCTATAGCCTTTTTTTTTTTATTCCTGGTCTACCTTTTTTTCGTGACTCGTGTTTTAATAGCAGCAATCTTTTATACTTACGTTATTTTTTTAGTCTTGTCATTTATTCTAGTCTATCTTCTGTTTCTGGCCGGTTTTTATCCCTATCCTGATTATTGTCTTTAGTCTGTCTTTTATTCATAGCTTATTTTTTATAATTATAATCTGTACCTTATTTATTAACTGTAGTCTGTTTTTAGCCTATCTTTATCTCAAATTCGTATTTTATCCCAAGACTTACGAAACGTAATCGAGAAATAGTAACAGTAACGATAAAATACTACACGATAATCGACCTTTTTACGTTCCTCGAATGTTGTGTTTGTTTGTTTGTTTTAGAGAAAAGCCAAGTTGGGCTATCTGCTGTGTCCACCGCAGGAAATCAAACTCCGGATTTTAGCGTTGTAAGTCCTTAGACTTACAGCCGTCCCACGGGGTAACACACATGCTAGGTTCTTAAATAATATGGAAAAATATGAGCGTTTCTTATAATCCTTTTATTCCGTTAAACTAAAAGAGGATTTTATTCTGACAGGCGTATTGGTTACATTCTTGTCACGTTAACAACCCAACATGGTAAAGAATGTACAAGTACAGATTTTTCCACTGTCATCTAGAATTCGTTTGTTTAATAACCCACAATATAACCCGTTTAGTTCTTATAAAGTCATCTTTTCTTCAACGTTTTAGGCCCGGCATGGCCAGGTGGTTAGAGAGGTCGACTCGCAATCCCCGTCACACCAAACATGCTTGCCCTTTCAGCCGTGGGGGCGTTATAAAGTGACGGTCAATCCCACTATTCGTTGGTAAAAGAGTAGCCCAAGATTTGGCGGTGGGTGGTGATGACTACCTGCCTTCCCTCTAGTCTTACACTGCTAAATTAGGGACGGCTAGCGCAGATAGCCCTCGTGTAGCTTTGCGCGAAATTAAAAAAACAACAACAAACAAACAATCTTCAACGTTTCAGTACGCTGTTATTTTACCGCTCACCTCAAAAGTGTTATCGCTACCAACTTCTCCTTACTTAGCGTGGATTTCATTGCCGTTAAGACTGAAAGCGTAATAGTCATGTAACCCATTCAGGATAACACAAAAACCGTTTTGTACGTCCTTATCTTCTGTAAAGGAGCCTGGATGGAAGGCCGTACTTATTACAGAAGTTATTTCTAAATCAGATAAGAATATACGTACTTTTCTGGAAACAATGAACACAAGAAAATAAAAAATCCGCCGTAAAAAAATTAACTTAAAGGTTTTTTTTTATTGTTCACATGAAGAAAGGAAGAAAAAATGTCTACAGTAAATTACGTTGTAGACAATTTTTAAACTGCCAAATAAACACACTCTGTTAGTAAAAATACAATACGTATCTTATAGACTTGTTGCTTCTATCGCAAAGCTAGATAATGAGGCTATATTCGCCCTGTCCACAGTGGGAATCGAACCCGGGATTTTAGTGTTGTAAGTCTACAAACTTACCGCTCACTCACGGGGAGGGAGGGAGAGCGTATCTTATAGACTTGTTGCTTTTATCGCAAAGCTAGATAATGTCCACAGTGGGAATCGAACCCGGGATTTTAGTGTTGTAAGTCTACAAACTTACCGCTCACTAACGGGAAGGGAGGGGGAGCGTATCTTAGAGATATCCTGAAACTTCTCTTGTTTTACGTATTTGAAATAACTGATCCCAGACATTTCATAAACAAAATATATTTACGGTTTTGAGCTCAACTCGAAACAACCTTGTCTATTCTATTCATCTCCTGACTACGATCCAATCGATACACCAAGCTTTCGTCTTGTAATATTGTATTATCAGCACTGCAGACACTCAGAGTTTTTACTTTATCAGGTTCGCAGTGTTTGATTCTAAGTGTTTTAATTATATATATGATAAGATTGTTTACCTTCCCTTGTGTGGCCTAGCCGTAAAGACCTGTCACTTAGAAGTGGCAATGGTTTTGGATTACGTGAAATAACACCCGTTACGTAGTTCACTGATATATCCTGTATACGTTATAGAGGGCATTTCATCGAACATAAATAAACTTTTATCATCATATTCAGTACATTACAATAGATATATCACGTAAGCGTTGCTTGATTATTTTAAATTGGTCCAGGCGTAGCCTACTGGTTAGCGTGCCGGACTGTAAATCCAAAAGTCTGTGATTCGTGTCCCTTTGCCGCCGTAAAATTGCGTTTCGCGCTTTGGGGCCGTGGATGTGTTATAAGAGTGACGGTCAAATCCCACCATTCAATTAGAGTAACCAACAGCTAGCGTTTGGTACTTGTTGACTAGCTACTTTCCGTCTAGACTAGCATAGATAGGCCTGATTAGCTTTGAGAGAATATCCGAAACAATATTTTATATCTGAATATCAGGAAGTTATACACTAAACATTCAAGCTTTCCAGGTTCAAGTAAAAATATCTTGAAGAATTTGGAGGTAAAACAAAATCACATATTAAGTTTATTCCTTTAAAATATATAAGATGAATTTAAGTCTACGTTCTATAGTTTGACTATTGAATTACAGTCTGATTATAATTGGAAAACATGCATGATAAAAATTCTTCGTGGACACTTGTATAAAATCATTAAAAACATTAATTTCCACAGTTACAACGCTAAAATCAGCAGATAACTCAATGTAACTTTGCTCTAAAACAAACAAACAATTAAAAACATTCGAGTTTAGTGAGTGTAATGGTGATTGTAGGCTAGTCCCTAATAAAAATGTTTAGTTAGTGTAATGGTAACTGTAGGCTAGTCCCTAATAAAAATGTTTAGTGAGTGTAATGGTGACTGTAGGCTAGTCCCTAATAAAAATGTTAAGAGTGTAAACAAAGAAAATTGGTTTTTAACCTACGGTTTTGGGGTAACACAAATTTTCGAGAAAATCAAAAGAGCAGTCCAAGCTGAGTTTGGACTCGTTAAGGGATAATATTCTATAATACACGCTCTAATTTTGTTTAATTAAAAATTTAACTGTTATTAATCAAAGTTTTCAGGTATTTGCTGTGGGCGTTATTTTCAAAGGAAAATTGAAAACAATAATGGTTATGATATAAACAACAAAGGTGTCTTCTTAACGATTTTGTCTTAGCAATACAGGAGCAAGTCATAATGTATTATTGTTTTGTTAATATAACTGTTTACAAAAAAAATTGTGATGGTGTGAACGCCATCTTATAAAATGTGTTCACACCATAAAAACTGTTGTTGTAAGACACGGCTTATATAAATAGTGTTTTGACCACTTCTGTACTTGTTGTTGCCCAGCCCTGAAGAGCTTTGGATTCAATGTGGTTGAAACAATATTATTATACATTCTTCTCAATGTTGAATTCGGGGAGTGTACAGGGAGGAATTTTCCCCGTAGTAAAAAAAAAAAAAATCCCCTTGAAGTACAGTATTTTCCATCTTGTCGAATTTGAAAGGTCTGGATTCAACAATAAATTCTT
The DNA here is from genome assembly GCF_000517525.1 of Limulus polyphemus. Lineage (NCBI taxonomy): Eukaryota > Metazoa > Arthropoda > Merostomata > Xiphosura > Limulidae > Limulus > Limulus polyphemus. The sequence goes on from NW_013669652.1 coordinate 102,433, forward strand.
CCAATTCTTCAAAAATCCCAAAGGAACTAGATAAAGATTGTAGTGTATAAAAATATCATTTCAGGCCTAACATTAATGTCTTATGACAAGTATGATTAATTATAATCATGCTTCGCCAGCTTGTAAAAGGCGTTCACGGCATAACAATTCTTTATAATGAGTTAATGTAAACGAACAAAACAGTACCGGCTCCAGCTCCTCTCCCTTGAGGGAGCTAGTGTAAGTGTTTTTAGCTCTTCTCGGCGATATTAACAAATCATATATATAATATACTTTTTAAACTGTTCTGAAGAATGAACATGGGTGGGCCAGGGTGAACTTTTTGGTGTACACGGCCCACCACAAACTTCCCCCACCCCACCCCCAAGCACCGTCCATGATACATTATGACTTGTTTATGTGTTGCTGTTTTGTGTTTTGAGTAATGCTTCATAATGACTAGTTTCTTTATTATTGTTTAGTTTTGATTAACTTTTTATTATGATTAGTTTCCATTTTGCTCCGTTTAGTTTTTAGTTTTAAATAACATTTCATTATAATTATTTTGTTTTGCTGTTGTTTAGTTTTGATTAGCCTTTTATTATGACCAGTTCTGTTTTACTGTTGTGTCGTTTTAGTTAAATATTTATTATAAATATTTTTTGTATTATTGTCGTTTAGTTTTGATTAATCTTACATTCTGGCCAGTTTCTGTTGTCTATTCTTTAGTTTTGGTTAATATTAATTTTAGCCAGTTTTCGTTTTTATTGTTTAGTTTTGATTTAAAGTTTTATTATGGTCAGTTTCTGGTGTATATTTTTTAGTTTTGGTTAATGTTTCATTATAACTGGCTTCTTTATCCTTATGTGCCTCCCCTCCCCACCAGTAGCACAGCGGTATGTCTGCGGACTCACACCAGTCAAAACTCGGTTTCGATACCCGTGATGGGCAGAGCACAGATAGCCCATTGTGCTTAACTTCAAACAAACACATTTATCGTTATTTAATTTTCGTTAATGTTACACTGTTGCTAATTTAAATGTTGTTTTAATTTTGACCTACGCCTAACATTAATTTTATCAGGGTTAACTGGCTTCTACAGACATTTCATTTGACAATCTTAAGTTAGAAATTTTCTTATTTACTCATTAGAGTGACTTAACTTTAAGTGTGACGTTTTGTGGTAAAAGGTACTATTTTTTTAAAATGAAAAAATAAACGTTTCTCAGAGAAAACTCTATGTTGTTGTTGGACGCAATGGATGGCCATCAAAATCGCCACTTTGAGACTGTTTTTGTCCATAAAAACTATATCGTGGTTTGTTTGTTTTTTAAAGTTGTTTTAACCCATTAAGCCTCGGAAACAGCTACTAAATATATTAAGACTAATCTCGATTTTTTTTCCGTTCGTCGGAACATGATTACGATGTCCAGTGTAATTTTCGTGGTTTTTAAAAAAACAATAACTTCAGTCACTGATTATCTTCTATTGAATTATTAATTCTAGACTGAATCGTTTAGCTTAATCCTTCGTAGTAGATCTTATGCCACCTTATTTGATTCGTTTAGATCAATTGACATTTTTCATACGTTGTTCCATAAAGATTGCTAGGCCTTCTTAAAAAAATCATTCATGTTCGGTAAATTGCAATAAAAAAAATTAATGATACGATTAAGAAAAAAAGAGGAAGTGGAGAGACGAATATGTATCCCTTAATATTACAAGAAAGGCAGGGAGAAACAAATAACAATCATTGTCTTTTTCATTATGCCCTCCCAACATAATCTATGACTGGCCTCATTTGTGAAAAAAAAAGCCAAAAGATAAAAATCACCTTATCGATCTTCACGTGTGGCGTGGAAAATCCAAATGTCAAATAGAATGAAAGAAATTTCTTTGTGACAAGAGAAAGCAGAGCACGAGACATTCGGTAGTGTCTATTGATCAAACATTGACTGTTTTATCAGCTCGATAAAAAAAAAGTAATCAAACGAAATAAAAAAACTTTAAGATAACGCGTATAAATACCTTTTAGCGTTGTTTTGTCAGAAATTGAGGTTACGTGAAAAACCTGGATTTATAAGTTAATTTTCCACTCGACTTTGCAAGAAATATAAGTGGTAATGCTGTGAGTTTAAACTGTATTTTTGTTTTGATTTATTGGTCAGTCACGAGTGTAGAAAAAAAAAATATTATAATTGCCAAGTTTAAGATGACATTTTTGTAAATTTAAAATAACATAGATGTTGAAAGAAAAATCAGAGTTTAATTAAACACAATAAATACTTTAAAATGAAGACAGTCTCATTTTTTTAAATTTTATCGTTGGTCTTTCGTTCAACATTTGTTATCTTGCAAGTGGTATTATTATAATAATAGTTTGGTTTTGACACTATTGTTACGTCTTTGATCGTTTGTTAATTTCCCGTATAATTTCTTTCCGAAGAACTTCAGCGATACAAGTCCT
>NW_013669653.1:0-6225 GCF_000517525.1 Limulus polyphemus
AAAGAAGCAAAATTTCTAAACACAAGTGTGCGTTTGTGTGTGTGTTGATTACACGCGTCATTAACTTAAAAGTCTTTTCTATGACGAAGTTAAAGAATGAATCACGTTTTTTTAACCACGTGCTATTAAAACAAACTCGATCTTCTGATCCGAAGGGACCCTCTTGGTTGTCGCCAAGACGTACTACGTTACAGAATTCATGGCGTCTATATCGTCTCTCGTGACGCCCCCGTCAGCGACAATGCACGTAGTTCATGACCACAGTTAGTTCTTTAAGGTAGCCAAAGCACTGGAAAATATGTCCTGGCCGCCTACAGCAAGCAGCGCAGATAATTAAGAAGCTACAATGAAAGAATGATAATCAAAAAGTCAATCATCGCAACGTACTGGTGATTAACACGAAAATATATTATTAAAATCCATGTAACAAAGAAGCGGGTCTCAAAGCTCGATAACAAAGCTAATAAACCTCAATTTTATGTTCATAATGCGACAATCATTTACGTTTTTTCAGACATTCGCAGAAAGCTGTGCAAGGGCTATCGGCGCTAGCTATCTAAGTCTGAACTGATATAGACTAGAGGAAAGGCAGTTAGTCAACGGCACCCACCGCCAACTTGTCTCACTGTATAGTGGAATTCGACCGTTACCCTTATAACGCACCCATGGCCCCAAAGTGCCAAGTGCGTTGTTTTTTTTGTTTTTTTTGCGGTAACAGGACGTGAACATGGGATCCTCTGATACACAGTCTGGGGTACTAACCACGGGCTACACACACATCCCTCTTGAAAAGTCAGTACACTGACAATATAGATTAGAATCTCAAGATGCTCTTGATTTTACAGTATCTATTTTCAAACCAATAAGTACTGAGGAACGATAAACTGTTGGTCTCGAATTTCTAAACTTCCAACTCTATAATAAAAGCTTTAATTAATCGTCTTGTATACAGACTTTCTAAACTTCCAACTCAAAAATAAAAGCTTTAATTAATCGTCTTGTATACCGACTTTCTAAACTTCCAACTCAAAAATAAAAGCTTTAATTAATCGTCTTGTAATTAGTCCACAAAACAGAAAGTTTGATATAATTGATTTCCACAAGACGAAACTCGAACAAATTTAACCTTTTCTTACACGTCATCATTAAACACATTCCAAATATGAATTACTGTTAATACAACCAACTTCGGAATTTATGATGGTTGAAAGAGATAACACACCCACACAACTGTTACGCCGGTGGCACTATAACACACCCACACAACTGTTACGCCGGTGGCACTATAACACACCCACACAACTGTTACGCCGGTGGCACTATAACACACCCACACAACTGTTACGCCGGTGGCACTATAACACACCCACACAACTGTTACGCCGGTGGCACTATAACACACCCACACAACTGTTACGCCGGTGGCACTATAACACACCCATACAACTGTTACACCGGTGGTACTATAACACACCCATACAACTGTTACACCGGTGGTACTATAACACACCCATACAACTGTTACACCGGTGGTACTAAAACACACCTATACAACTGTTACACCGGTGGTACTATAACACACCCATACAACTGTTACCCACTACAAGAAGTATTATAAATTCCTCCTCCCATTTAATAATTTCCACTCAAACCACTAAACGTGATAATCGATTTTATAGAGGTGGCGCCCTCTCTTACTAGAGAAATGCAACATGTCAGGTTTAATCCACAGCCTTTGTTTTTTTTTTTATTTGACTATTTCACATGACGTAAAAAGTTGACCGTAAAGCAGGAGAAACACTTGTTACCGACACTACTATGTCCAAACTTTCTTAAATAGCTGGGCCTTTGATGATATTTTCTTCCTTCAATATAAGGTTGTTTTGAAGACGTAATTTTAAACACGATATTTTTTTTATAGCTACCCTTTATATGTATAAAATCCGGAGACCTACACTTTATCCAAGTTTAAGAACTGACCTTACCAACGTTTCTCTTTACTCCAAATACGTCGTTCCCCACCCTTTGATGCGTGTTTTTCTCGTGAAAGTCAGTATTTTGTTTTTCAACTTTAATTAAACTTACTCAGTTCATTATTCCTTCAGCGTTCTGTTTAAACAGAGTAGGCTTAACCTTCTACAACTACAGTCCTTGTTTGAATACACTCCAGACAAAAAGCAGAAACGCCATGATTTAAATGTGTAGTAATGCTTAGAATTATTTTATCACGCTCGTAAAGTGAAATCTGGTTTATAAAAATAAATAGTCTTCTACTGATGCCTTATAAACTTATCCTGATTCATTTTATTTTGTTCAGAATTTTACGTAAAGCTACACAGGTATGCTGTAAATAAGGAACTCAACATCAAATTCTAGGGCTACTCTGAACTAGTCGAATAGATGGATTTGACAGTCACACTTATAGAACATCCACGACCTCAAAGTGCGAACGCACTTTTTTGAAGCAACAGATAACAAGCCATGAATATCTCCGTATTCAGAGTACGGGTACGGTAACTACAAGATCACGCCCAGCCCGCGCTGTACTTCAACATCAGCAACTCAACATTCACAGCCAGCTCTTACTGGGACCACTTAGTGAATTTTAATATTCTTTCGCCAGGTGCATGAAAGGAGCACGTGCCGCAGTTGTAACAGCTGCGGAAAATGCAGATGTTAAAAAACGTGTTTTATGATGACATAATTTTCCTTGGAAAGATAAATTCACGTGAGCACATCGCATACACAAAACATCATCAAAACTTCCTGCAAGATAGTCAATGTTGACTGCTGTACCTACATTTACACATTCCTTATTTATCCCTAAAATACACATGAAAAGATACGACAATATCATCATATTCCTTTTGAGTATTTTTGGAACGTGCATGACAAATTAAAAAATGTAAACTCATAGGCTTAGTTTTCAGATATATTTTCCACATTCGGTGATTAATACACTTGTATAGACAAGAAAATTACTATTAATACTAACGTTGAAACAACGATTTCTTTAAAAAAGGAATATTAACGGGCCTTTTTCTTATTATTCGTGGCGACTTAATAAATGAATATTTAACGACAAGCGAAAAGTTAAAGAAAATGGTAGGGGACAAAATTATTATCTGTGATGTTAGCCATTCAACCTGACTAAATAACTTTTTATGATTTTAAATTATAACAAGTTCTACCAAGAATATTTTCCTTACAGGTCTAACTTTTTTCACTTCGAGACGCGTATTTTCGCTAATTCTAGCCTTTACAGAATAAGTAAAAAGAAGTCCAAAAATAAGGGATTATTTTCATGTAATTTATATGCATTTGCAATAACCATAACTCCTCAATCAATGTTTTACTTCATGTTCAGGAAAAAGAATGGAAAGTAGGCCTATAACGAAACACTGGACGTTAGGTGTTTGATTTGAGGAGTGATATCTGCGCCCTCTGTGAAGTTGTAGTGGCATTCAGGTGTCAGTTAATCATTTTTTATTTGGTTAGCTTTATATCTCGTGTCAAATCATTTTTGGATCTGCTATAAGTTTATGTTCGAGTCTAATAAAAATGTTTCTCATTAATTTAACTACTGATGTGCAGCCTATCATCATACTTAGGCATAGTTATCTTACCTCGAAATTTATACAAGTTAGAAGTAATATCAAAAAAAGAACAGTGGATTACACTGTTTACACGAGATCAAGCAGCAGGTACTGAGGATTAAGATACAAAAAAACATCTTATAGCCAAACCAATCACACTTGTCGGCGGCAAAATAAAACGAAGAAAACAGATTAAATTTTTGTAATCGTACAAACATATTAGATCAGAACTTTAACACTTGCGGAAGGAAAAGGAATTACCTCTGTCACCCGAAGATTATGAGAAGTTTCTAGAGAATCCGAAAATAGTTAATAAATCAGATGCGAGACCGGATAGCAAACAATGAAACTAATTTAAATAAAGTAAGTTTAAATAATACAAAGGGAATTAGAAGAAAAAAAAGTTAAGTTACAATAAATAAAATAAAAATATAATTATTTGTTAAGTAGATAAAGGGGAACAAACTGTTATATTTAAATTGATTATGATAAGGGGTGGAGTGAGGAGGGGTGAGTATGTGCTAAGGCAGATTACGAATAAATGTCACGAAAAAGTGAAAATAAATGTTAAAAACTGGTTAATTATAATTATATAATTTCAAATATAAGAACAGATATAGTTAGATATTGACTGAAATTTCTTTAGAAGTTATTAGATGATTTGAAAAGAAATGAAAAGAAAGATTTCCAACAGTTTAAATTACGATGTATTTAATTTAAGAATCCTTTGTGGTGAAAACCTTTTTTTAAAAGTTAACCACAAGAATTAAAAACAAAAAGGTTTAGCTATGGCATCTCCTTGTCGCCTTTGTTACGTGAACTTTAGACGATTGTGTTTAAAACTGAAGCGTTCTAACCAAGTGTTTGTATAAGGTACGTAGATAACAAATTCTTGGTGTGGCAGCATGGCAACGGTAAGTTGTAACAACTTACTTGTTATTCAAATAGTAAAGAACCATCAATTGAATACACATAAGCAACTGAAGAAAATAATAGTGTACCACTTCTAGATGTACTTGTTGAAAACTACAGGCATGGTAATAATGGTGTACCACTTCTAGATGTACTTGTTGAAAACTACAGGCATGGTAATAATGGTGTACCACTTCTAGATGTACTTGTTGAAAACTACAGGCATGGTAATAATGGTGTACCACTTCTAGATGTACTTGTTGAAAACTATAGAGATGGTAATTTAGTAGTATTATCACTATAGAAAAGTGTTCGCTGTTGTCACACCAATATTTGTGTTCTCTATTTTAAACTTGTGTTGGCAGATTTAAACATTTATCAATCTAGTAATGTTTCATAGTTAAAAATACTCATTAAAATCTGTTTACGAAAAATGAGGTTTACTTAACCTTCCAGGATTAACAAGTCAGCTATTTGATGGTTTACAAAGAGGACAAAAATATAGTTTAAAGGAAAAATGGGATTTATAAAATACAATACGAATGTGGTAATACTTATATTTATCAAACTAAATGGAACTTAAAATACACGAAGATGTAAAGGGTACGTAAAAACAATAAAACAGAAAATTCAGCTGTATCAGAACACGTACAAAACAACACAACATACAATTTTGAGACAAAGCTACAATTATATAAATATAAATACTCGTGAATCGTTGTAAATCATAAAAGTTTATAAAAGTATTAAATCGAGACAAACGGTCAGAATGTCATTGCATTGATACACATAACATTTTAAACGAAGGGGGTGAGTAACGTAATTAACACAGAAATGTAAAACCACGTGACTTGTAACAGCCTATAAATACTAAAAACAACTGCCTCGCGAGTCGTGAATAACAGCATAACACGACGTAGAAGCCGTGGAAACACGGTTTTTTTTTTGTGTTTTTGTTAAGTGGAAGACGTTGACAGTTTTAATAAACATTTTTAACGGGGTTGATACCGAGTTTGTTGATACAGTATATTTAGGATTCTAGCAGTTCCGGTGAAAGTGAAGATTTAAATATTTACAAACACAACTACCACTTTAGAAAAAAATAATTTAACACATAGTGGAAAGATTTAGGTGTTTTTGAAATACAGTTGGGATAGAGGGGGAGGATAAATCGACCTTTACTCTCCAGATAATAATAAAAAGTTTTGATTTTTTTTTGTTATTATCTGGGGGGAGTAAATGCTATTTTTCTCTCTCTCTCCCCCTCTCAAACTTTATTAACACAAAATAAAGTTATTCAAATTGAAATCTTAGCTCATGTTTGTTCTTGACCGTTTCAGACTTGATGTATTTGGTAAACATCCTTATGTTAAACAACCATGACATTTACATGTGCATGATAGAATGATTTAGTAATTCGGGAAAGGTGTGTTACCTTAAAACAATGTCAAATATTACTGATAAGGGCTATTTATTATAAACCCAACTTGATACCGTGTTACCCTGAAGCAATGTCAGATATTATTGGTAAGGGCTATTTATTATAAACCCAACTTGATACTGTGTTACCCTGAAATAATGTCAGATGTTATTGGTAAGGGCTATTTATTATAAACCCAACTTGATACCGTGTTACCCTGAAACAATGTCAGATATTATTGGTAAGGGCTGTTTATTATAAACCTAACTCGATACCGTGTTACCCTGAAACAATGTC
>NW_013669653.1:7225-10161 GCF_000517525.1 Limulus polyphemus
GTATTCTCTGTGTGTATGACGGGAGAGTATTTAGTTTAACTGTGTTTGTGTAATCTCTGTATTTCTCTGTGTATATATATGAGGGAGGGGAAGAGTATTTTAGTTTTAACTGTGTTTTGTGTAATCTCTGTATTTCTCTGTGTGTATATGAGGGAGGGGAAGAGTATTTTAGTTTTAACTGTGTTTTGTGTAATCTCTGTATTTCTCTGTGTGTATGAGGGGAAGAGTATTTCAGTTTTAACTGTGTTTTGTGTAATCTCTGTATTTCTCCGTGTGTATGAGGGGGAGAGTATTTTAGTTTTAACTGTGTTTTGTGTAATCTCTGTATTTTCCGTGTGTATGAGGGGAAGAATATTTTAGTATTAACTGTGTTTTGTGTAATCTCTGTATTTTTCCGTGTGTATGAGGGGAAGAATATTTTAGTATTAACTGTGTTTTGTGTAATCCCTCGTTCGTAACCTTGCGAACTTCCTTTTATTTCGGGTTGATAATTTAGTTCAAGGTCCACGTCAAAATTACACACATTAATGACTGCTGTGTTGGGTTACGCAACAAGACCAATCATAGAGATTGCATACCCTCGTCCTGCCACTCCTTTTCGAGATTGTTTACGTGAAATTTCACCTTTGAAAACTCAGAATATTCTTCTCAGATCCAGAATGATCAACGATCCGGATAATGTTTGGGAGTGTGATGAGCAGTCTCAACCTTAATGTGCCCATGAAATGTGGTACAAATACGATCACAATTTACAAGAGTCACTAACCGAGAAAATGTCCTACCTCCCAAATATAAACAATGCTTCAAAGTGATCCAGAATCCGGATTTGGATCAGGGCTAAATTTGGGGAGGACTGTCCCATATTGACTTCCCATCTTGTATAAAATTTTCACGAACGTCAGTCTAACAGTTTTCAAGATACACACGCGGAAACACGGACACACACATACACACCAGATTGTAATACCCTCTCAGGGCGACGGTAACCAGAGAGCTACATTACTCAACATATCTTGTTTCAAAGAGACGAAAACGTAAATTTCCTTGGTTCTCAACTGTTTGACAAAACGTAAATAATATGCCAAACCATCACGGTATATCTATTATTATAAAACTTAGTGTTTTAGGAACACGCATGTTCTTTAAGTAAAAAAAAAAAACACTACGAATATAAAAGTATATACCGGACATTTGTCGTTCAGTGTAGAATAACGTCTTTGTACAGTAGTTTCGGTTTCAGTTATCAACACAACTTGGTGCATTTTATTTTATTGTTCTTAGTATCTTGAATCTAAGTAGTTATGAATTCTGCCACTAGTGGACATTGTTTGAATATATACTTTTATATAGATGTTTGGCATATAAACTCAATATACAGAAGACAGTATTGTATATTTTATAACTGTTACAAGAATTACTTTGTTATTATTATTGTAACATGGTGAAAATATTGTTAAAGACAGTCCACGTGACAATAGCGATTTTCTTTTTTAACGTTTCTACACGCTGCATTCACTTTAACACTAGTTTTAGGCCTAAGTTCACAAATAACGTTTCAACGTAAGTTCCTCAACAATGATAGGTACAACGACCAACATACAAATAAACAAACTTGTACAGTTTAACAGCTAATCAATCGAGTAACCGAATAACTAACACTGTTTTAAATACTTCACTAACTACTCAGTCACTGAACCCAATACTTCACTAACTACTCAGTCACTGAACCCAATACTTCACTAACTACTCAGTCACTGAACCCAATACTTCACTTATTGTCGTATTTATAATTTATCATTGTTTCTAGACATTTCTTAAAGTCTCGATCATTCACAAACGTTCTAGGTATTCTAGGAATACATTCTAAATGTAGCGTCATCACGATGTTTGCAGCTCCAGAAGGCTGGCAAGGGGAACCCACAGCCCAGGTTAAAACACAAATATATACTTTTTTTTTAAAATCGCCATTTATATTTGAAATCCAGTTCAACTGCCCCCGTGATCACGCTGGCGTCTTTTACTAGTCACGGCGGGGGAAAAGACTGACACAAGAAACCTTGTGGTGCAGTAATACGAGTAGGTAGGAAATTAGTTTGATTTGAATTTCGCGCAAAGCTACACGAGGGCTATCTGCGCTAGCCGTCCCTAATTTAGCAGTGAAAGACTAAAGGCAGCTAGTCATCATCACCCACCGCCAACTCTTGGACTATTATTTGGACCGTCACATTATAATGCCCCCACGGTGGGACGGGGATTCGAACCAGCGACCCTCAGATTGGGAGTCAAGCACCCTAACCACCTGGCCATACCGGGCCCAAGATGGGAAATATGCCTAGTTTTAAAAAATCCACAACTATCCGACAATGATTTTACAATCATTAACGATAAAGTAAAGACAATAAATAAATAAATCCCTGAACAAGTTTTGTCGATGTTATGTCGAGATACTTTTATAGCTAACTGTTTCACGACGTACTGTACAGAAAAACTTTAATATAAGTTTAACATAATACCCATTCAAGCCGTCTCCAACCATTATTAGTCTCAAAGTGGGTTCCTCGTCATGGAAACTGAATCAGTGTTTTCTGTGCAGCAAACACCAGTAACAAAAGTCTTAAATATGTTTTATTACATATAAATTTACAGTCCCTCAATTTCTAACTACGAATATAAGTAAAGGAAAATGCCAGTTTTATCTTTGGTGAATGTAACGTTAGCTGTTGTTCCTTATTCGGCCTCTGTTAGCTGTCTATCACTAAGTGTAAAACTACCTGGATGTTGTTCCTCATTCGGCCTCTGTTAGCTATCTGTCACTAAGTGTAAAATTACCTGGATGTTGTTCCTTATTCGGCCTCTGTTAGCTATCTGTCACTAAGTGTAAAATTACCTGGATGTTGTTCCTTATTCGGCCTCTGTTAGCTATCTGTCACTAAGTG
>NW_013669653.1:11053-12051 GCF_000517525.1 Limulus polyphemus
TGGATGTTGTTCCTCATTCGGCCTCTGTTAGCTACCTGTCACTAAGTGTAAAACTACCTGGATGTTGTTCCTCATTCGGCCTCTGTTAGCTACCTGTCACTAAGTGTAAAACTACCTGGATGTTGTTCCTCATTCGGCCTCTGTTAGCTACCTGTCACTAAGTGTAAAATTACCTGGATGTTGTTCCTCATTCGGCCTCTGTTAGCTATCTGTCACTAAGTGTAAAATTACCTGGATGTTGTTCCTCATTCGGCCTCTGTTAGCTATCTGTCACTAAGTGTAAAATTACCTGGATGAACCGGTTGTATATAAAAAAAAGGGGGAATTTTAAAGCTAGAATATTTATCTTCAAAATTAAGTAACTCGGACAGTGGTACAAAAGGGCTATAATATTATGACAACTAACTCTACCCTGACGTGGGGAGCGGGGTCTGTACTGTTTCCTTGTCCTGGGGACCACGATACTTAAATCTGGCCATGCGGCTCCTTCTAACAAACAACTGTTTTTAAAACATTAACAATGTAGCTGATAAAATTATTGTATGTTGAATTTTACGTATTATATGAACTCACGAGTGAAGGCAAAGAAGGATGTCAACAGTGCCGACGAGGCCTTTCGCTTAATACCTTGGTTCATCGAGACGGATAAGATACAAGACACAACGTTGGTTGTTAAGGCACTATTTATAATAATCAAGTAGTATTCAGAACTTTATATTGTGAACTAAACTAAGTTTGTGATAGAAGTACTGGTTCACTGACCTCCCCTCTGTGTGTGTGTGGGTGGGGGGGGGGTCAATCTTATTTTGATAACTACTAGCTGAGGGTACACGTTAAAGAAATGAAACGTGTATAAAGGACAATGTCCCCTGTTTAATTATTAAGTCCCCAATTGTATACTTTACTCTATGAAAGTAATAATTGAATCATTGAACTGATTAAGTACTTGCATCTTTACATTCAATACCAAAATTCTATTCAAAGAAAATCCTAAACAA
>NW_013669653.1:12939-21029 GCF_000517525.1 Limulus polyphemus
AAGATCGAATCAAAGATACTTTAATAGTGTTAACACTACTGTCCAAAGGTCGAATCAAAGATACTTTAATAGTGTTAACACTACTGTCCAAAGGTCGAATCAAAGATACTTTAATAGTGTTAACACTATTGTCCAAAGGTCGAATCAAAGATACTTTAATAGTGTTAACACTACTGTCCAATGGTCGAATCAAAGATACTTTAATAGTGTTAGAGAGATAATTCCGATTTCGTTAATAAATTTCTAAGATTTCATTACTCCCTTTATTAGCTTTCTCTCGTTATGAAAGCGTAGTTAAATATTTAATAACAAATAAAATAGGTTGCGAGTAAAATAACTGTTGTAGTTATTACGATTTGTTTACTACTACACGAAATGTGTAGCTATAGGTGTACGACTTTCTTGTAGATAACAGCTGTAGAATCTTGAAACTAAGTTATCGATAGAAGTTTCTACGATACGTGTCATTTGAACACTCCCACTGTACATATAAAGAGTGTAAATAGGTTTTAAATTCATCTCACCTGTCGTATGAAGCCCATTTTTTAAGGTTCATAAATTCATCTCACCTGTCGTATGAAGCCCATTTTTTAAGGTTCATAAATTCATCTCACCTGTCATATGAAGCCCATTTTTTAAGGTTCATAAATTCATCTCACCTGTCATATGAAGCCCATTTTTTAAGGTTCATAAATTCATCTCACCTGTCATATGAAGCCCATTTTTTAAGGTTCATAAATTCATCTCACCTGTCGTATGAAGCCCATTTTTTAAGGTTCATAAATTCATCTCACCTGTCGTATGAAGCCCATTTTTTTAGGTTCAATGCATACCGTTTACACTTCTTTAATAAATATTCATTTTTTTGAAACATTTAATTATCTTTACGCGAACAACAACAAAATCTGTAAAGTTACTTGATTTGGAGCTTCACATTTATCCAGGAACAAGCATTTAAGTATTATTTTACACTGTTAGCCTAATATATGGGTGTAGAACTATAGCCTAAAATCTCCTAAGTTGACCGAACCTTTTAAGAAGTTATTAGAATTGTGGCTGAAAATTTCGATAAAAGGCGAAGACACTCAACTGATGAAATCATACTTTAATACACTGAATACACATTTCGGTTGTGAATAAAAATTCAGAAAAGTTATTAGTCGGTTGGCAAAGAACTTCTGTTGGAAGAAAAAAAAAAAACGTTGTTTGTGAACTCAGGCCTACAACTGTGTGAAAGTGAAAATAGCCTGTAGAAAACATTAAGGTAGTAATAAATTAATTTTTTATCGTTACATGGAGTGAATTTCACATTATTTTCACCAAGTAATCTAAAAGAACCCATCGAATGATAAATCACGTTACAACCTTGTTGTTACTTTATAAATGTCGATATTTCTGGATATGCGTTCATGTACGTATAAATACAGTACAAAAGTTGATTTCAGTTTTTTACTAAAGTTAAAACATAAACAAACTTTACTGTTCAGTGTTAGGGCTGAGAAAATACAGTTGCTTTGAACGCTGAAAGCTGGCGAAACCAATAGGCCTAATGGTCGTGATTATATCTAGGATTTCCACATCCCTCTGGTGGTGTGAAGAATTTCAAATCAGAGATTTGTAAAACAGCATTACATCTTTCTTTTCTTTTTCAGGAGGTCTTTGGTTCAACACCAGAAGTCGACAGTTGGGTGAACTAGGACATCCAATAAAGGGGTCTTTGGTTCAACACCAGAAGTCGACAGTTGGCCTGAAATGAGACAGGCAATAAAGAGGCCTTTGGTTCAACACCAGAAGTCGACAGTTGGCCTGAAATGAGACAGGCAATAAAGAGGCCTTTGGTTCAACACCAGAAGTCGACAGTTGGCATGAACTGAGACAGGCAATAAAGAGGCCTTTGGTTCAACACCAGAAGACGACAGTTAGCCTGAACTGAGACAGGCAATAAAGAGGCCTTTGGTTCAATATCAAAGTCAAAAGTTAAACGCTAACGAAATAGACTGATATTGAACAAGAGGTCTTGTGGAAGACAAAAGATTGATTAAGTTTGCAATGAATAAATCTAAAGAATTGTGGAAAACAATTCAATAGTTTTACAACCTTGATTTTTTAATCAAGATTTTTAAGCCTACTTATTAATTTTAGTTCATCAGTTTCTTGACCCGCTTCGGGAACAAGGGGACTAGCTTGCCGAGCCACCAGTTCTTCTTCAAACAAAATAAATATTAGGTGTCAAGAATAAAACGAGTAAATGTTTCGTATATGGCTTAAATAAAACTGACAATATTTACAATTCACTTACTTAATCTGATAACAGTCGTTCGTGAAAGTTTATGATATAAACAGCCTAGGTCACTACGCCTGTCGCGTCCTAGCTGGCCTGGTGAACCCTAGTATTGTGAGAAAGGCCTCGTCGGCATTGAATATTGCAGATGTATTATATGACACAAACATATTACACTCAATTTTCACTCACAAGTTTTGGAAATTATTATACACTGTAAATCTACAAATATTAGTTGTTCTTTAACTTGATTAAGTATTATTTAAATACATTATTCCCAAGTTTATCTGTATATTATACGAATAATCGTGTGAAATGGAATAGAAATTGATGATTCCGAGTCGAGTTATGACGTTAATCAGCTTAAACTAAAGTACATTCATCATCATCATCATACAACGTTAAAATGTTGATTTGTCAGCCCATGTAAAAACTACATTCATCATATAACATTAAAATGTTGACTTGTCAGCCCGTATAAAAACTACGTTCAAAATCATACAGCATTAAAATGTTGATTTGTCAGCCCATGTAAAAACTACGTTCATCATCATATACAACATTAAAATGTTGACTTGTCAGCCCATGTATAAAAACTACGTTCATCATCATCATACAGCATTAAAATGCTGACTTGTCCATGTAAAAACTACGTTCATCATCATCATCATCTACAACATTAAAATGCTGACTTGTCCATGTAAAAACTACGTTCATCATCATCATCATCATCATACAACATTAAAATGTTGACTTGTCAGCCCATGTAAAAACTATGTTCATCATCATACAACATTAAAATGTTGATTTGTCAGCCCATGTGAAAACTACGTTCATCATCATACAACATTAAAATGTTGACTTGTCATCCCATGTAAAAACTACGTTAATCATCATACAACATTAAAATGTTGACTTGTCAGCCCATGTTAAAACTACGTTCATCATCATACAACATTAAAATGTTGACTTGTCAGCCCATGCTAAAACTACGTTTATCATCATACAACATTAAAATGTTGACTTGTCAGCCCTTGTAAAAGATAGTATAACGAAATTCTTGTTTTTATGACACTAAACGATGACCAGTACCAAATCATACATAGCTATTATACAAATTCAATTTATAGACAGTCATACTTACTAGTGTAGTTGGCAGAGCGGCGTAGCGTTCCGGAACGATAAAGTAGAGAGGGACGACTGTCCATTCTTCACTGGTTTCCCCCAAATATCGTAAAGCTAAAAACCAACAAACCCCCCACAGAAAGATTTTCAAATGAAATTTAACAGTTTTTGAAGATTGCTAGTTTCAAGTTACAGGGTTCACCTGGTACTAGAAGTTACCACTACACACACACACGGACCAAAAGAACTCAAACTTGGTCTTGTCGACTGTAATTCAACTCTACCAAGATCGTATTATCGAAAGAAAACTGACCACAAATATCACTTATTTCCTCTCGCGATGTGAAATGCTCTCCAACATAACCGGTAAGTTTACTTTCCCGATACCGTCGCACTACTCAGTCTTATCTTCGCTTTCTGAAATACGACTCCCGTATTATTCACACGAATAAGAATTGCACATGCGCACTGGTCGTCACGTTATCTGCGCGTTTCCACCTGTCAACGTTTCCTGTTGTTTGAATGGAACATTGTAGGAAAAATAAAGAAAATTTAACATCCCCAAGATGTTAATTTGACAACACAAGATCTTTTTTTTGGAGCACAATATTTCAGGAATCAACCACAGTATCCAATACGTGTTATATTAACGTAATACGTGTTATATTAACGTAATCAAATTATGCCATGTACGTTGTAATTCCTTTGGGAATATACGATTCCTTTGCGTTGTGACGTATTTTGTGATAAGTAAAATCAAATTTTAAACATTTTAGAACATGACATCAGCAGTTGTCTACTTAAGATTGTAATCAGTTGTTAAGACGTTATTTAAAAGGGCGTCTGTAATGACTTCCCGTTATTGTACAAGAAAAGATCTAGCCCTGTCAAACAAAACATATACATCCAAATTACCTATAATTGTTTAAACTGAAAAATAACGTTGTAGCGTTGTTCTTTGAAATTATCTGGTAAAAGTAATTCAACGCCAAATTCAAATAAAGTTAATAAATTGCTTTATTTCCTCGTTCATCACGTTTCTAAAGCTTATACATTTACAACTATCGTAAATTGTTGTAGGCCTACGTTACTAATCACGTTAACTAACGTAAAGTAAATCAACTTGCTTGAACAAAGCAACTCAATTAGCGCAGATCCAAAAACTCCTAGAAAACACGCTAACTGGATCAACTCGCTATCTTGAAACAACTCTCCACGCATCACAATTATATTTATAATCTAACTTCAAATGTACGAGAAAGACTTGAGAATTTTCTAGGTGTTATACGCCCTCTAGCTAATAAAGAAATTACAGCATAAAAATATATCTTACAATAATAAAATTCACAGACGTAATCCGGTTGATTTTCTCTCGAAGACAGCAAAAGAAAAAATATATATACCATTAAACTAATTATATTCTTTGAGATAAAATTAATACACTAAGCGTCAATGCTAATGTTAAATAAATTTATGTATTTTTCGGTGTCATTATTCAAAACTAGTCACGCAAAGTATAAAATCCAGACCAATTAATTCTGCATAATGCTATAATTGAATTACATTTTATTAGTAATTGTAAAATTTACACCAGTGAAGCACGTGTTGAATTTATTGTATGCTGCATTTAGTGCGCCCTCTATAATTACTATAATATATAATTTCAGAGTGCCTCCTCTATAATTAGTTACCATTCTGAATACTAACAAATCAAGTGTAAGATAAGTAAAAACGTTCGCTTTTCTCGCAAACAACTTATAAAAAAAATAAGCGATCAAAGAACTTGAGAACAGAAAATAAAATGGAAGTTTCTGGATCAATCTTCCATCTCGAGTTGAGGAGTAACTTAACTCCATATAACACAATGGGGCTGTGGGGAAGAGGGGACGTTGAAGAAGTTCACAGCTCGATAACCGAGAAACTATGGGCTTTTCAGAAACACGTGTATGTGATTTTTGTTTACTTATAACCGGACGTCTGTTTCAAGTCAAACAAATTTACCTGCTTTTACGTCAGCTGTCTGACGTTGTCGCCACAACTGATGTCAACAGTAATTAAATAATTATTACACAAAAATGTATACAACAAGATATCCAGAACGTAAAGAGTTGTTTAATAAATGGAGGGGTGTAATCAGAAGTTTATAACGAACAAATGTTCAATGACCGAAATATCTAATATATTAAACATAAATAAACAATCTGATGAGTAGCGAACTATGAGGACCCGAGAAATATCTTCAAATAAAATCTGTATCTATATACATTAATTGTAACATATATTGGTGCAACTTACGGAATGCGATCGCTCCCCCTGCCTACGTGAATGATATGTCAGAAAAATTGCCAAAACATCGAGTGGATTAAAACTGTAAACGTCACCTTACGCTAGCGAGAATATTTAATGACAAGTGAAGAATTTCAAGGTAACCAACAGTGAAGATACCTTAGATAAAATTATAATTCGTGAGGAAGAAACAAAGTTGAAAACTGACCAGTAGGCCGAAGAAGAAGCTTTTGCACATACTAATATGTTAAGGTATTCTTATTAATGTCGTTTAAGATTAATAGAATTTTTTCTCTCTTGAACACCCCCACCCCCCATTTGAAGGAAGTGTTTTCAGAGTAATCACTTTTTTGAAGTCGAAGACTGATGCTAACAATATGTCAGAGTTATTATTTGTAAAACCTTTTCTAAATATTGTGTAAAAAAACAAAATTTGTCGAGTGAAAACAAATATAGAAAGAGGATAGATGAAATGTTAAACTATTGCGAAACAGTGTTTAGTCTCCTTGTCAGCACGCGTTTTTTGATGACGTATATACCAAATGTGATGATACATAGCAAGGTAAGTAAACAGAAGTATTTATGTTACATAACCTATTACAGGTTACTCATCTTTCAGCAATGGCTCAGCAGTAAATCAGAAGGTTTGTAACGCTAAAAACCGCGTTTCGATACCCGTGGTGGGCACAGCACAGATAGTCCATCGTGCGGCTTTGCGATTACCAAATAAACAATATATTTCAGCAAGTATTTACTACATATAAATACATATATAAACAGAGATGATGAATTATACTAGCACATACAAAATACAAGCGTCTTCCAAAGCATATTTTTCACGATCTGGCGGATAGCTTGGAGAAGCGAATATTCGTTATTTCCTTTCTACTGAGCGATTTCCTTTCAAATCCTCCTACAAGGTGTCGCCACATAATACAAAATGTCACAGCTGAAAGGAATATTAGCTGTAGGATCCAAAGATCAAGTAGCAAAAGGGGGAGAAGTAACTGTAGAATGATTATACGTTAGAGCCCTAATATTTACCTTGGTATCTGTGTCAATAATATCTTCAAAAAGACACAATAAAACAAACAAACAATTTTTGATAGTAAATATACACTGCTGCACATCTAACATCCCAGATATCAGCAACAAAATTTGGTAAAACTCATAACAGTAAACACTAAATTCATCCAAAAACCAGGTACTAAATTAAAGTGTACACTATGTAAAAACTACTCTGACAAACACAATACTAACATCATTTATAAAACACAATAACATAAACACACATTGAACCAACACTATTATATCTATAATAATAATAATTCCTTAACGTGTTCATAGATGATACATACACTGTTGACTACCATGTACAATAGATTAAATATACACAACGCCCCCTACAATCTTAAACCTATTATTACTTTCGTTCCCTTGACACGTGATCAATAACGGTCACTTTTTCAAAAGTTATTCTCAAGGAAGTCGAAACACACACACACTTCAAGTAGTTTTATCGTCATCATAAAACACACTCTACAGTTGTATCACAATTATCTAAGTAAAGGCGTATAACCGAAACTTTAAGATAAAATTCTGGAGTTAAAAGATCGGAACCTTTTTATTTATTTTTTATTGTTATTATTATTTTATGTCCAAACATACAAAGATAGAACTACGTTTTTGTTGTTTTAACTAAGACAACAAACATCATTACTATTACAAAATAACAGTTTTAAACATGGTTACTAAGCAATTTGTTGTTTTAACTAAGACAGCTACCATGTTTAAAACTGTTAATTTGTAATAGTAATAATGTTTTACTAAGCAATGGTAACAATACGTGCCCTAATATGGAACGGCAGCTCGTTGAATAAATTAATATAATTAATAAAGACCTCGTATGTAAACATATCCTGTCATCTTAAATACGTCGCTTTCAACCCACCATCTGTCTTTCTCAATCTAAGACCAGGCAGGTGCTGGATACAAGCTGATTCGTAAAACACCTGCTGAAGGGGTCTTGGTTTTTATACGATCAGGTATATAATATAGGAGCAAGGTGGTTGTTTATTCCTATTAATCTTATTCAGACGGGCAACGCTGGCTTATTATGGTAACTTCTAGCAATTAAAAGTTCTTTATCTGCACGTCTTCATTCAAACAAGAGTTGTATCTTTAGGACAGCAGCAGATGTCCAACTGATGGTGTTCGTCTAGGAGGGGAAAGAAACAAAGCCGAAATGTAAAGACTCCAGATTGGGAGGATTAACGAAATGTACAGACTCCAGATTGGGAGGATTAACGAAATCTAAAGACCCCAGATTGGGGGGATTAACGAAATCTAAAGACCCCAGATTGGGGGGATTAACGAAATGTAAAGACCCCAGATTGGG
>NW_013669653.1:22029-28089 GCF_000517525.1 Limulus polyphemus
AGAAGAAAAAGCCTTTTATTTATAGTTAAGTGGACTGGACTTGCATTATTATTCTTACCAAATAGTCTAAACTTAATCTCCCAACAACAGACACTACTTTTACTGATGTTCAAATGATATTCTAGCCTGTACTTCAACAAATTAATAAATCCATGTTATTTAAACATGATTGTGAGAACAGTAAAGTGTTCGACGTTTTAAAACCGTACGTCAGAAGCCCGAGAAATGCTTATTATGCAGTATCAGCTTTATTGTCACGTGCCAGAAGTTCGTCTGAAAAAGCTGAAAGAGAAATAAATAAGCAAACAGCGCGTCAAAGTTTTGGCTCCTTCGAAACTGCCTTCACTTTAATTAACCCTCCAATCCTCACAAGCAATTCGTTCAGCGTGAACGAAAACTGATTATATGAAAAGTCTTTGAGCCTTGCGTGAAGAATAAATATGTTAATTTTTCACAAAAGCTTTAGAACCCTGGTATACGATTTACCACAGAAATTATGTTGTTGTGTGTTGAGTGACGCGGTAGATATAACAGATCCATCAATGAAACTATATGATAAATTTACTTATTAACTCGCCGATCTACATAAAAAAACGTAGAATTTTTAAGCCTTAAACATTTGGCTAAAAAAAAAAAGGAACGACTTCAACCATCTTACCAATATATCTTCAAATACCGTATAATTATGTCATATTTTGCACTCTAGACCAGCTACAACAAGGCTTTTTGTATTTATTATTAGGTTTTTGATGGTAGATAATTCATTTCTGGCCTTGTTTAACTGATAGAAGCATTTCTTGTGTCACTATATACCAAAATGGCTGACGTCCATGAATAAAGGCTCTTATTTCTACCTTCACTGCCCATTAGTGTTCTCATGGGCTTATGTGGTCAAAAATATTATCTCTGTACGTACTGATACAACGTGCTACAGAGAAACAGTACGTGACAGCTAGATAATGGTTAACCTTTGTAGAAAACTGCCACTTCTTATAATCAGTATTAAAGTGTCACTGATATTACCAAGTTTCAGTTTATCATGTTTCTACTAGCTCATCACAAAGTCCCTCATCATCAGCATGTTTTGGTACGTCTGTGCAGGCTGTTGTTGTTGTTTTTAACGCATAGCTACACAACTGGCTCTCCGTCCACAGCGGGGAATCGAATCCCAGATTTTAACGTTTTAAGTCTGGAGAGTTACCACTAACCCACCGATAACTGTACAGACAAGCTAGGAAACAGGAAATCCACGTCTTGTTGTTGGTGCACAAGGTTCGTCTGTGGTACATCTAATCATTTGTAAAACTTCTACAGGTGCTAGGCAACGAACCAGGGGGATCCTGATCCAATGCTACTTTTCAAGTGTATACTTGATATCTTCACAAAAGACCTCAAATGTTGGTTTCGGTTTAGGAGTAGGCTTAATGAAAGCACGAGTTTCAGTATGAAATATAAACAGTTACATCCTCAACGTGTATATCCTACTTTTAAATACACGTATTAGTCACACAGCAACGTCTTAACCCTGTTACATCTCAACTATTAATGAATACTAAAGAACACTAGTTGACCTGTGGAATCTAAGTTAATAGAAAATCCAGTCAGGTTTTACCGCATAAGTAGGTGAAGAAAAATAAATATATATAAAAACCAAATACGACTACGAACCTCTATTGGACAGAAACAATTTTATAAAGTTATACTAGAAAGTAGGAGTTGGTTCTTTACGATAAATTATGTTAGTTTCTTATTGCTAACTCACTATTTCTCGTAATGATGACGCAGTAGAATACTTTGGAAACATCTTTAATGGGCCTGCTTTTTTAATAGGTTATTGCGCACTTTTGAAGACATCTTGTCACAGTAGTGACTCCACTCAGATATTATACAAGTCTGAGATATTATACCACAGCTATACTAAATGCTACAACTCGTATGTTTCAACCTAACATTACGTGCACAACGTAGCAATTAACATCCGATATAGAAAGAATCACTAGAAATTGGTTTGTTGTTATTACTGAGAAGGTGAAACATAAGAGTACATACTTGTAACAATGTCGAAAAGGTGGCAGCACCATCTGTTCTGATAATAAAGTTAGAGAAAAAAAAACGATCTCTACACTCTTCAGGGCAAATAGACTGTTTTATGTGCAAGTCGCTTTTTTTTTCTAACTTTATTATCAAAATGTGTAAATCCCTCTACAAGTTCTCAAAAATAAGTTCTATCTAGTCAACAATTTAATTGTTCATTAAATTAAAATATATACATTGCAATCTAAATATTTAGCAAACAAAATCAATTAAATACTCATTAAACATTCAGATAAATTAACAAGTCCATAACTGACTACAAACAATAAATACATTAAATAAAGCCTGTACGGAAAATTGTAATTCAAAAATAAAAATATCCGACAAAAAAAAGTTACACTGTAAATAGCAGCCGAGTGAAAATAACGACGCCCAGCCACATCACGATGCGATACCTACAAACAAAAAAATATATATTAGAGAAGTTACATAAAAGATGTATGAGACACAATTGTGAAAATATTAGCCTCTCCTTTTTCATTGGATCTAGTAGTAACGTGCCCTTTACCCTAACGTGGCTGTTTTAATGTTGGTATTTCGCTCAGATTCAACAATATCCTATCCAGCTTCCTTCCGTCTTCAAAAGATATCTGAAATATATAACTCTTCCCTGAAGAAAAGCTTCCGTGTTCTAAACTACCACGTGGTACTAACAGAATTACGTGCCAATGTACCGTCCTGGTACTACAGAATTACGTGCCAATGTACCGTCCTGGTACTACAGAATTACGTGCCAATGTACCGTCCTGGTACTACAGAATTACGTGCCAATGTACCGTCCTGGTACTACAATTCATTTCGATATTCACACTTAAATCAAATAAGCAGTAATTGAACGGTTTCATAACGAATATAAACAATTATCATTAACAAATATTAAGTATTTATTAGAAGCATACACGTTTTATTTATAAGCCATTTGTTAAGTAGCTCTGTTTAGTTACGCTCACATCGCTAAAGACACCCTGTTTAGTAGCATTTACGTCACCATTGACACTGCTTAGTATTATTATTGTTATTGAAACAACTTGTATGCAGTTTTCCATCTCAGTTTTAAAATCTTGTGCTGTAATTTATACTGCTTTTTAGCTTAAAAACAACCGTTGCTAAATAAAGTGCGGGTAAATGACCGAGTTTTCTGTTAATGATTGTAATTAAACTCGAGCCTCGTCGCTGTATCGAAGATCGACCACACCATAATTGGCGCCATCTATTGAGAGTGATGTGTAGTATCTCACTGTTCTTATAATTACATACAAGTTGAAAGCTACCTTCAGAACATACAGTAGTGCCGTTTTTCTTTAGTTGGCGAATTTTTTACTATTAATAATTCAACGCCCAGTTCACGTACCAGTCAGAAATCAGTTTCTTTTTTTCGTTAACATTTCTACAAGCTTGACCACTTGTACAGTGCGGTAATTGTTGTAGGCCTACGTTACAAATGACGTTAGAGTAAAAAAAATTCAAACTTATTTGTAGAAAAATACACAATAAGCACGATATCAAACACAGATACAAATATTCCTAAAAAACACACTGACTGATTCAACTCTACACTTTGAAACAAATCTATACACTTCACAACTGTCGTGTATTTATAATCCAGCTTCGAATGTGCGAGAAAAACTTCGATGTCAGCTTAGAATTTTCTAGGCGTTATGCAATCTCTAACTAATAAACAAATTAGTGTTAAAAATACAGATTACAATAATACATTTGAAATAAGTTGTCAAATCTTACATATTCCTTATATATCTATACGTGATTTTCTTGAACTATACAAATCTATAAAGAACTAAAACATGTTTCCAGTCTTATGTTTATAATAATGTTTCATCTCTGCAGTATTATATGTTGCCTTAAATATGTTTCAACTGAAAATAAACAGTGTTGAAAGCTCATTTTAATAAATAATAACAAATAGTAAAAATTATTCTCGCGAGGGCTGCGCATAGCACAATTGTTGGCATGCCGAAGTGCGAATTCTAGGACTCATGGCTCGTGTCCCGTTGCCGCAAAAATCAAGTTCCGTACATTGCGGTGCACACTTTTAAGACTGGCTGTCAAATGCCACTATTCGATTAGAGTAAGGTACCCCAAGAGTTGACGGTGGGTGTCGTTGACTAACTGCCTTACCTCTAGTCTATCAGTTCAAAATTATAGACGGCTAGCTTTGTACGAATATCTGAAACAATTATTCCCGCGAATACGTTGTACTTCTTTGATTTACTTTATTTGTTTGTTTGTTTTTAAATTTCTCTAAAACTACCCGAGGGCTGTCTGCACTAACAGTTCCTAGTTTTGAAGTACTAGATTTGAGGGAATGCAGGTTGTCATCACCACCCACCGTCAACTATTTTAACCAACGACTACTGGAATTAACTGTCACATTATAACGCCCATATGGCTGAAAGGGCGAACATGTTCGGTGACGAGGTTCGACCCCATGACCCGCAGATTACGAGTCGAGAATCCTAATCATCTGGTGTTACCAGGCCTAATTTATTTAAAGCATCCCCTTGGACTACACCTAATCATCTGGTGTTACCAGGCCTAATTTATTTAAAGCAGCCACTTGGACTACACCTAATCATCTGGTCTTACCAGGCCTAATTTATTTAAAGCATCCCCTTGGACTACAGATGCTTTGAAGATGGAGTATTGTCAGAGTAATTAAGATTAAGCTGAGGATCATCATTCATAATTCAGTATTAGTCAATAACTTCAATAATACGTTTACTATAAGTACGACGTCTTTGATATTTGTTTAACAAAAAAATAATACATCGAGTTTTTTTATGCTATAATATTCTAATAAAAAAGAACAATACAGTCAACTCTTTAGGATTTATAACCGATATAAATGTGCGTTATTTATCAGAATTTGAATCTTAACAACAAACATGAGCAGTGGGTGTATTTGGCTAATCAATTCTTATATCGACTTACAGTATAAAAATTTGGAGATCCCCGCACAATAATTAAAATTATATAAACCACTTATAACCACAATACATGTTTGAAAGTAGAAGTTTGGTTAATTTTGTAATTCTTTACACCTTCTAATAATAAGCCTTTTTGTTCGCCTATCTTGTGACGTACAGCAACAGTCCAAACACAACTCTACTGGCAAAGTGCCTTATTACTTAGAGACAAATAGCTCAACTTTAAGTGCAAATAATTGTACTTGTCATAAAGCATTAGTATTAGGCCTATTTTTTAACCCTGCATTCTTTATCTAATTCCTTAGGGAATTACAAAAATTAAAAAGAGTGGATTGAGCGAAACGCGCCACCGGCAATGGATATGGCGAACATAGTATGCTTGGATTGCTGTTATTATATACTCTTCCAAAATGTTGAGATTCCGTAAGGAACTAGATAAAAAAAAAGTCTAAGATTAATAACTGTAATAGGCCTAATAATGATGTTTCGTGACAAGTATAATTAATTATAATAAGTGTAAGACTAAAAACTGTGATAGGCCTAATACTGATGCTTCGTGACAAGTATAATTAATTATAGTAAGTGTAAGATTCAAAACTGTAATAGGCCTAATACTGATGCTTCGTGACAAGTATAATTAATTATAGTAAGTGTAAGATTAAAAACTGTAATAGGCCTAATACTGATGCTTCGTGACAAGTATAATTAATTATAGTAAGTGTAAGATTAAAAACTGTGATAGGCCTAATACTGATGTTTCGTGACAAGTATAATTAATCATAATAAGTGTAAGATTAAAAACTGTGATAGGCCTAATACTGATCTTCGTGACAAGTATAATTAATCATAATAAGTGTAAGATTAAAAACTGTGATAGGCCTAATACTGATGCTTCGTGACAAGTATAATTAATCATAATAAGTGTAAGATTAAAAACTGTGATAGGCCTAATACTGATGCTTCGTGACAAGTATAATTAATCATAATAAGTGTAAGATTAAAAACTGTGATAGGCCTAATA
>NW_013669653.1:28899-34956 GCF_000517525.1 Limulus polyphemus
TAGTATTACAGTTTATTACTTTACAAATTTTGAATTCAACAAATAAAATACATTACACCCTGCCTTGATCCTCGTTAAGTACGTGGCTACACAAAGAGCTATGTGTGCTCAGCCCACCACGGGTATCGAAACCCGGTTTCTAACGTTGTAAGTCCACAGACATACAACTGTGCTACTGGGGGCCTCGTCAAATACAATAATAGTATCACCCTCATAATAATGTCTAGGCCTAATCAGTTTCCTAATGAAATGAGTAACAACTATTTTTCAGAAATGGGTGTTAGTTGTTAATAGGAATTATGAAAAAAAAATTTTAGATGAGGGGGTAAAATATCTTAAAATATTATTTTGGGTAGCCTTGCAAGTTACCCACTATTGCTTAAACATAAAATACACAGCCACTTGCATTATCTAGTAAAGCCTTAGGTCTTAGAAGTTAGGACATACAACATTAATGTTTTGCTGTTAATTATATATGAAACATAACTTTACAGTTGGAGCAGCTAATGTAATGACTTGGTGAGTTTTCTGTTAATAATATTGATGTTTAACATTCACTGTTAATAAGCTGATAATAACCAGTACTTTTATGTCGTAACCTACTATAATTGTGTTAGTGTTTCTATATACTGTTCTAAATATCATAATAAATATTAATATATAAATTAGAAAATTAAATTTAAAAGTAACGTTAGGCCTACAAAGTAAAAAATTAAAACACCTACAATAAGAGGCTTTCCTTTCACCTCATACAACATTAATAATTGTCTCTGTAATAAAGAGTTAAGACGCACCAAATATACCAGCATATTAGTTTAGGCTTATATTTATCAAGTGTGTAGCCTAAACAGATATACGGCCTCGGCAATGACAACAGACAGATTTTTAACGAAGCGTAGATGACTAATCACCCAATAATAGCCATCTAGCGGTTATTTATCGAAACCACCGAGAATAAAAATTAGCTTATTAAAGGTAAACACCTGCTGTTGTTGATTGATTCAAAGAGGTTCAGAAGAGTAGATATTACTCAAGCCAATTAAAAAAATAAAATTGTAAGTGTCTATAAATAATACACAGACGTCGTTAGAACAGTTATGAATTTCGTTTGTTAAACTGCCGTCGACTCAACCTCTTGCATAAATTAATTAAAATAAGAAGCATCTTGTAAAGGTATTAAAGTATAAAAATATAATAAAACAAATAATTTAATTTGGCGGATCACCTACAAATGTGTGCGCCCTCTGCAGATTGTTAAATTACGGAATCACATTAAGTGTATAAAATAAAAAAAAGAGTGATAACTACGTTGTTTTTGCCATTACTATACACCATTTGTTATGAACTAAATATTCATGTATACATTAAAAAGTATTTAATAAAGGCTGTTCAACCTAGTTTAAACATGGAAATACAGATGTCGCCATAATCTAAGACAATAAGGGTTACAAAATTGCTAATTAAAGGCTGACTGTTTTAGTTTCATTTAAACCGATAGAATCGCTGTACAAGTATGTGGTACAAACAAAAGATCATTTTAGAACAAGGTTGCTGATCCTTGAATTCGTGACGCTAACGGTTGTTATTTTCTCTCATTATTAAACCACCAGACTTGCTGAGAGAGAATATACTACGTTCGGGGACACAGGTTCACACCTGCTGATAGAGAACGTACTAAGTTCGGGGACACAGGTTCACACCTGCTGATAGAGAACGTACTAAGTTCGGGGACACAGGTTCACACCTGCTGATAGAGAATGTACTACGTTCGGGGACACAGGTTCACACCTGCTGATAGAGAATGTACTACGTTCGGGGACACAGGTTCACACCTGCTGATAGAGAATGTGCTACGTTCAGGGACACAGGTTCACACCTGCTGATAGAGAATGTGCTACGTTCGGGGACACAGGTTCACACCTGCTGATAGAGAATGTGCTACGTTCGGGGACACAGGTTCAGATCAATAAATCTTATCCTGTAGTATTGGCAGCTGAACCACCACATCCGGGACGTTGAATGAACTTTGCAGATCTACAGAACACTGGAATAAACACAGTGGTCATATTTCTTCTATCTAATTAAACGAATATTATCTAACTTTAACTACTAGGTGATTTGGAAACTACGCCACACCCAACAGCCCCTAAAGGTTAAAGAGATCAGAGTTCGGGTCGTAGGCACTAACACAGTAGCAGGGGGGGGGGGGGATTTGTCGTGAAACTCATAAAAAACTTAGAAGATAAATAAGGGGTTTGATAGAAGGCACACGACCTTCTTATGCATAGGCTTCAAATAAATTAACTATATACAATTAAAATAGTTTCAAAAATTATTTATACAAGTCGTCCAGTTGCAAAAAACTTTTCAAGTGGATAAAAAGAAATTAAAAAGACGAAACATTTTACAATTAGGCTACAGAAACTCGGAAAGTTTATATATATAAGGATGTTTGTTTCATCGTACAAATCTGAACTCCCTCTCTTTATTTATTAGTCTTGTCCCTTGTGCTTTTAAATTCGAAGTCGTTCCCGATTTAGTGACTTGTAAGTAGAGTTACGTTTGTTTAATCTATATGGACACTGGGGTTTGTTTTATACCACAGAAACTTGAGAGGTTACAGTAGACCTCGTTTCTGAAGGGTATTGTTTGTATTTTTGTTTGGCTAGAGAGAGCTTTGACGTCACGTGATGAGAACGTGGCTTAACGTTGGTCGTTAACGCAAGTTATGGTAAAGTAGATTGTTATGGATTAGCGAATCAGTCTGCTGGTCAATTAACAAGTAATATCGGATCTGACGAAACGGGATAAAATTAGTGCGAAATCACAAATCACTCCTCACACGTTATAAGAGTGACAGTCAATCCTTAGCACGGGATGGTGGGTGATTGGGTGCTGCTAACTGGTTATCTTCCATCTGACCTTAGTAACTGTCATATATACAAATACCTTTATCAAGGAGAGACTGGCCTAAAAATAAAAATTATACCAAATCTATTTTTAAGAGAAAACTTTGGGGGAATTTGCGAAACTTCTCTAAAACTGAACATTGTTACTCATCTTCTATTTAACAATATTTGTGACAATGTGATAAAAATAAACTTGTTGATGATGGACGAAAAGTCGGGTTATAAATGTGTTATAGATAGATTGACAGTGTCTTACACGTGATAACTTTTTTTATTATTATTATTACTGTGATAAATAACAATACATGCCCGAAGAACGTTGTTAGTAAAAAATTACATAAACGTGAAAAAGGAAACAAACTCAATTAAAAAGTTTTAAATATGGAATAAACCACGTTAGCCTGGGGAAGGGAGGATACCAAAATTACTTCTTGGGCCAACATCTGGTAATAAACGTCCAAGTATTCTATGAAAGAGAGAGAGAGGGAATTTAACAAAGTTAAGTGTCGTTATATTACAACTGAGCTCCTTAATTAGTGCTTGCTTTCAATATATTCCACACGTTTTAACAAGTTCCCAGTAAAACCAGCAATACAGGATCTACAGGAAATGTAACTGGTACGACACTATGACCTGGAACTTGTGTTTATCTAAATCAACACTCGTTCATTAAACCTCCTTAAAGAAAACCATCTCAAATAATCCACAAAAGTTGGATGTTTCACAAACGAAGAACTACAGTTTCTTCACAACTTTCATTAAAATATAAGTACGCCTACATATAAGGAATAACACCTTTTCACAAACAAACAAACCTATTTGGTTTTAAGTCAAGGGAAATTGTCATACCTGGTTTTAAAATCAAGGAAGTACGCCAAGTAAACACAAAAGGCTGAACAACTGATCAACAAAGACCTGGAATGAATAGATAAAACCCTGTTTAAGCTTACGAATTGCAAACCTTTTGTGGCAGATAACAGTATATTTTATGTAGTTCGGGAAGGTAAATCAGATGTAACCCTTCCTAAGCCTTATTGTTAAACTATAACAATGTCGAGTGTACTAGGTTTTGACGGCCCAAATCAAGAACGTGCAATTGGTGGGCCTTGAGGAAGTAACGGAACCACTTGGCAAGAACGTTTGTTATTAAAAGAAATCCTAAAAGGATTTAGACATTTTGACTAAAAAATACTAAATGCATTGATTAATGCTTCTAGAGCGAAATTAATTAATTTATGAGAAAAGATCAAAACTTTAATATTTGCAATTTTGTTAGGCTTATGAACTGTGAAATGAGTATTTACAAGTTTTTGTTAATTTGAGAAAGAGATAAAATACTTCATTGGTGTAGACCCCAGGCGGTGAGGGACTCGTACTGACGATCCGGACCGTCAATTTAACTCTCTTTTTTTTTCGATAAATCTTAATATTTTGTGTTATTTGTTCTATTCTTACTCAATACAAACTAGATCAATTTGACCGACCTCGTATCACCGTAAAAAATACAAAATAAATCAAAATTACCATTTTTTTTTCTTTCTAGAATTACTTCAGATTGTAGCAGTAAACAACATTTCTTTACACTAAATAACTTAAAACTTCTTAACCTTATACAACTGTTTATAATTAAATGTTAGTTTTATTGCCTCTTGGACCGTGGTTTTTAAAATTCCCTCCGTCAAAATATGCGGTAACATGAAGGAAATGTTACACTAACCAAATTACATAAAGCTCGCGCTGATCGTGAGCTGTTAGTCCTAGCGAGTGTACCTCGCTAGGACTAACAAAAATCATCATCATCATATTTATTTATATTACCTAATTTAACCTCATCTTGCCTAAAAGTTTCCAAGTTTTTACATTTTTAATTAGTTTTATAATAATAAATAGATAAGAAAACCAAGAAAGATATCATTCACCTGTGTAGTCGGGTTTTTTTTTTGCCGTTGACTGTACTTATATGTTAGCCCTACTATACTACTTAAAATTAGATTATCTGGAACTCAGAAGTTTCGCGTAGAAAATTTTATACCGGTAGATGGCAATTTACAAATATGTTTGGAAAATCGGCTTGCTGCAAATAAAGTAACAAAAATGATGTTTGGTTTTCTAATCTAATTTCAAAAACTTAAATAAAGACTGAAATTTTTGCTGCAGCTAAAAGATTGGGAGACTATCCAGATCTAGACAGCTCTTTTCCAGATAAAATGGTACAGTTTGCGAAATTTTTTGATAGTGAAACACCATCCGCCCATGCGACTAACTTTTAAGGATATAATTAAACTATGATAATAATTATTTACTTGTACAGTATTACCCTAAAATCGTTTTTTTTCCTTGCTTTGGCCTAAGCAATGTCCTTTCTATCATGAGCAAGGAAGGGCATTAATTAAAGCGTTCATTTAACATCGAAGCACATAATTCATTTGTTTTTAATGCCACGTCAACACTAGGAAAAAACAGATTCGAGTTTTTTATTTTTATTGATTTGATGCATTGTTCATATTCTAATTTAGTTCCAATAATTAACTCATTTTCTGTAATTAATTGAATATGTATTAATTATAATTAACTTCAAATTTGTTTGTACCCTATTCATGGGGGCCTCAAAAAAATTGCGTCAGGGCCTTAAATTACCTTAACGCCTTGTTTTTAGTGGATAATGTGGCCCGTCTCTGATCTAAACTGTTAAAACAATGAAAGCTTACTCCGAATAAGGTAATATGAAACCAAACGATGAATTAATCAACTATTAAATTCGACAACTAGCAATACGGATACAGTCAACAGTAACAATACAACTAGCAATACGGATACAGTCAACAGTAACAATACAACTAGCAATACGGATACAGTCAACAGTAACAATACAACTAGCAATACGGATACAGTCAACAGTAACAATACAACTAGCAATACGTATACAGTCAACAGTAACAATACAACTAGCAATACGTATACAGTCAACAGTAACAATACAACTAGCAATACGGATACAGTCAACAGTAACAATACAACTAGCAATACTGATACAGTCAACAGTAACAATACAACTAGCAATACGGATACAGTCAACAGTAACAATACAACTAGCAATACGGATACAGTCAACAGTAACAATACAACTAGCAATACGGATACAGTCAAC
>NW_013669653.1:35666-43803 GCF_000517525.1 Limulus polyphemus
CCTTACGGATACAGTCAACAGTAACAATACAACTTCCTTACGGATATAGTCAACAGTAACAATACAACTTCCTTACGGATACAGTCAACAGTAACAATACAACTTCCTTACGGATACAGCCAACAGTAACAATACAACTTCCTTACGGATACAGTCAACAGTAACAATACAACTAGCAATACGGATACAGTCAACAGTAACAATACAACTTCCTTACGGATACAGTCAACAGTAACAATACAACTTCTTTACGGATACAGTCAACAGTAACAATACTTCTTGTCTGTTCCAACATTCTATCACTTCTTTGTGTAAAATATCATTTTCACTCTTGTCACTTATAATTATCTTGCCATATATTTATATTTCTAACATGAAAATTGAGGATTATTTAATGCGTCAAACGAAACTACAAGGTTAACAAGTGTTCAGATACCGACATGGATTCATAACGTAACGAAATCAACAAAATATAACAAATCTTCAGATACCGACATAAATTAATAATCTGGAGAAAATGGAACTCTTTCCTGATGCTTCCCAGTAGCTTAGCGGTATGTCTGCGGAATTACAACGCTTAAAATCGGGTTTAGATACTCGTGGTGTACACAGAATAGATAGCCCATTTTTGGCTTTATGCTTAACAAACAAACTTTCCTGATGTAATGCTCTGTTTACTCAGTTATTTGTTTGTTTTAGAGCAAAGCCACACTGGGCTATCTGTTTTGTCCACTGCGGGGAATCTAACCCCTTATTTTAGTGTTGCAAGTTTGTAAACTTACCACTGTCCCATCGGTAGACTCTGGTTACTCAGTAATTCTGTTTTGGTGGGCTAAAGTTTGATCTACTGAGAAGAGTGGAACAGATTATAAAATGGGTTATTATCCATGTTTGTTCTACCTTATGATAACCTAGGAAGCAATCGGGAACCTGTGTTAATAAAAACAACTGAATGTGTAGTTTTATAACCCATGGTAAATGTTTAATAAAAACAACTGGATGTGTAGTTTTATAACCCATGGTAAATGTTTAATAAAAACAACTGGATGTGTAGTTTTATAACCCATGGTAAATGTTTAATAAAAACAACTGGATGTGTAGTTTATAACCCATGGTAAATGTTTAATAAAAACAACTGGATGTGTAGTTTATAACCCATGGTAAATGTTTAATAAAAACAACTGGATGTGTAGTTTTATAACCCATGTTAAGTTTTCAATTTGTTATATAACGTACCAGACAAATTCGATCAAAACATTTCTCAGTAGTGTTTAAAATTATCAATATTTTATTCCTAAATTACTTTGAACATTTAGTTTACATAATTGTAAGGCTGGCTGAGAAATAATCGTATAATACGTTTTTTTTTGTTTAATATATTTTGCCCAATAAAGGTAAGACCCTAGTCAAGAAATACTTATAACAAGTGCTGCCATCTATTGAATAGTGGGATAAATAACCATAAAGGCAGACATATTTTCTCCACTAAACTAAATGGCTATTGTATGGTTGGTATACATGATTAAAGCTAGTTATTTCCAAGCCAGCGTTTTACTTCATCGCTGCTGTACTGCTTTACTACAACATAATCTGTGTATCGGCGCCATGACTACAGGCTGC
The DNA here is from genome assembly GCF_000517525.1 of Limulus polyphemus. NCBI lineage: Eukaryota > Metazoa > Arthropoda > Merostomata > Xiphosura > Limulidae > Limulus > Limulus polyphemus. The sequence goes on from NW_013669653.1 coordinate 37,287, forward strand.
GTTAAATGGTGGGCCTAACTTCACAAACGTTTCAACAGAAATTCCAAAACTAAAGGCATGCCAAACCGATCGAACGAACCGATATTGTTTTAGATCTATTTTAAGAACTGGGAGGGGGTCAAATGCAGCGAAGACATCTTCCTCTATGCCTAACCGACAAATGAAGCTCACTTACAAAATTGATCGACAACAAACACGCTAATTTTCTGATCAGTGAATAACTAACTCGAACTGAATCCCAGACTAATATTAACTAACACTACAATCGATTCTGAACTAAATAAATAATTCTAACTCAGTGTGGAGTTTTATATTTTACTCTTTTTCACGGACGTGCGAGATACCATCCAAACTTTCAAGAAACTTCTGCACTTCACATAACTATTATAAATCACGTAAAAACTCCCTCTAGTGAACAAAACATTAAAATATATTCTATCACAATATAGTACAAATAATCCATTTAAAATAATCAGAAAACACGGGTTTGCAAGTGATGTATAAGATGAACTACGTAAAACTGTCCATCGACAGGAACATTGACAATTTACAAGTTTTAACGTAAGAGAAAGTGTCCAGTAGTCAACTCGCTAAACTGGTATAAGCACACTGTCTTTTTAACAGCTCAGATACATAGCTCAGCTTTTATTAAAACGAAACCAGGCAACTGTTCTCGACTCGTAAAATTAACAAAATAATATCAGTTTGCAATTGGCTATTCATATTTTAAAAATTGTCACGACGTCATAAGATCTCAAAAAATCATGAAAATGTTTAATACTGATTCCTGGGTACAAAATAAATAAATGAGAATTTCTTCAAGAATAGTCTTAACAAGATACTACATTTGTGCTGAATGTCTGAAGCTAGATAATTTAATATTAATTCATCTTTGCCAGCTTGAAAACGTGACTTTTGTAAATTGTTGGTGTAGGTTTCCTGAAAATGTCAAGCATGCTTTAATATCACAACTCAAAACAAGCTACTACTATTTCTATAGGAGAGACAGAGAGAGAGAGAGTTTTTGAATAAACAAAAGGACTGGGGAAGAATCTAGTGATTCGCACAGTCTGACAACCCCTCGAGACACGAGCAGCTTTTATCACGACCCACTTTATAACATGGATGTACAAGCTGACCTTTATTGACACCAAAGACGACAAAATAATAGGAACGTTTACACAGTCCCTGAATCACGTTATATTATCGCATTCAGGAGAAGCTCTATTGTTAGAGCAAACCAAAGACGTCAGAGTTTTACTGAAAAGATAACAGGCTATGGATATTTCACGAGACTGACGGAGATGCCTATTTATAGTATCATACATAATTTAACCGGAAATAAAGATGATAAACTCTTCAATCTAATCTACCTCGACACTTATTGTCGGTTAATGTATCTCGTTATATTTTTACAAACTAAATAAAAATATATGAAAAAGTGTAAACAATGAGGTCTATTTCAAATAATTTCAAACAATAAAACAGTGCACATGTAACTACATTGTTGAACGTTAACTACACGTATAAACCCACAACAATAAAGGTTAAATTATATTCAATTCAAAGAACTAAAAGAGACTTCCACTGACAAATAACAAAAGCTCCTACTACAAGTACAGTTGGTCTAACGTGCCAGTCAACGGATGATTCCACTACAAGTACAGTTGGTCTAACGTGTCAGTCAACGGATGATTCCACTACAAGGAGAGTGGGCCTAACGTGTCAGTAAACGGATGATTCCACTACAAGGAGAGTGGGCCTAACGTGTCAGTCAACGGATGATTCCACTACAAGGAGAGTGGGCCTAACGTGTCAGTAAACGGATGATTCCACTACAAGGAGAGTGGGCCTAACGTGTCAGTCAACGGATGATTCCACTACAAGGAGTGTGGGCCTAACGTGTCAGTCAACGGATGATTCCATTAACCATAGCTGTGGCTCTTGTCTCACACATCACATACACTCCATGAGTTTCAGGTGTGATATTAACCACCACAGTTAACCACAGCTCGTCTCACACACCACGAGCTTCAGGTGTGATATTAAACACCACAATTAACCATAGCTCGTCTCACACATCACGAGTTTCGGGTGTGATATTAAACACCACAGTTAACCATAGCTCGTCTCACACATCACGAGTTTCAGGTGTGATATTAACCACCACAATTAACCATAGCTCGTCTCACACATCACGAGTTTCGGGTGTGATATTAAACACCACAGTTAACCATAGCTCGTCTCACACATCACGAGTTTCGGGTGTGACATTAAACACCACAGTTAACCATAGCTCGTCTCACACATCACATACACACTACATGGAAATCTTGAAATTCACTGTCCACGAATTTAAAACAAACGAAATTCAAAGTAGATCCACAAACAATCTTCAGTAATATTAAACAGTAACAAAGTAGATCCACAAACAATCTTCAGTAATATTAAACAGGTAACAAAGTAGATCCACAAACAATCTTCAGTAATATTAAACAGTAACAAAGTAGATCCACAAACAATCTTCAGTAATTTAAAACAGTAACAAAGTAGATCCACAAACAATCTTCAGTAATATTAAAACAGTAACAAATTAGATCCACAAACAATATTAAACAGTATTGGTTAAAACAGTGCTGTCATTCTACCATGAAACTAGTAAATTAAATAATAATAATAATAATAACGTAGGTAAATAATTACAATAAAAGTCAGACATGTAGAAATATTTATTTAATATACTTAATAATTAAGCTGGTAAATATATGACAGTCATTTTCAACCGCATGGGCTATCCAGACTTTTTTTTTGTGTTTTTTTTATATAGACTAAAAAATTGAAATGCTGGCAACAATAAAGAATATATATTTCCCAAGATCAAAAAACAAACCAAAACTACCACACAGGTGAGAGCACGCATTGAATACTATGCTCACTACAGGAATATCAAACATTATGAACAGATAACATCGGCTAATTTTTGGGGGTTGATGAAATGGGGAAAAAACATAACAAAAAACCCGATTATTAACACATTTAATGAGAAAAATAATAACGATTATTTTAATTACGTTATATCGTTAATTATAGTCTTTCCTACATCACATAGCCTCACTGAAACCGTATTTTTTTGTTTATCAGCTTAAGTAATCCTTTAAACGACAATAACGTACAAAAAATGCGCTCGTCTGTGTTTAATACTAGTTTTTTTTAATATTCCTTTCATCGCTCAACACAAGTAAAGTGGTCACGATACTTTGCAGACGTCACTTTTCTAATAAAAAATACTGAAAAACAATTAAAACTTGGAAGTGTAAGTACTTGGTGAAACTCCGTAATCACAAAATTTACACAAGAAAAAGACGTTTCAGAATTATTTCACTTATGACTGCAATGGTTTCACTCATCAGTACAGTTACCATCGTCAGCTAAAACCGAACAGCAAAAGTAAAATGGAAACTTATAAACCAGATGTACTTTCGCGGGGTCCCCGAAAGAGTAACTAAAACCAAAATTAAGAGTAACAAATACTTTTATTTCTTGCTTTTCAAGTTCACATATCATGCTTTGTTGTAGCCTACAGAATGCGTAATTCTTCTCGTGATTCATGGCATGCGCACGTTTCACTGACGTCACGGCAATACAAATTGCAACGTTATGCGTCCCTTATATGACGTCATTTTAGTGTTTACTGACTGACTTACAGACAACACTACTGTGTAGTGGTGCGAGTGGTTAAAAGAGATGACCCCGAAAAGCGGCCCAAGTCGCCTTTTGGGGAAGTTAATATATTAACACTAAGCATAAAAACTATGAATTAGCACTGCCATATACATGTCACAATTATATAATTTTCTGCAGAGTGCCGTAATACAGATTCGCAGCGGGGGGCCGTATTACCAAAAAGGTTGACAATTACCATTGTCAGTCACTTGAAGAAACCATGACAGTAATAAAAGACATATTGGCGAGCGTAATTAGAGCACGTTTCTAGTAAGTGTAGTGTTGAGAGATGACGTATCAATGAAAAAAAAAAAATCACCATTAATGTACCTAACCTATTTAAACTCGACAACAAACAAAATCACTGATAATCCGATAAACTGTTTAAATAATGTTAAACGTCGTATATAATTATACAAGGGTATTAAAAACTTGAAGTTATGAATGCAGAAACACTCAAATAATTAAAAGATGTACGAAAAATAAATAAACTTTCACATGTTCCAAAGGTAATATTTTACTTATAATCATCTCAAAAAACAAGCTTCCATAGTGAGAAAATAAAAAAACAGTCTGGTGAGGTAAAAAAAAAATCAGTAAACAACTCGTTCATATCCAAAAAGTCCAATTGATGTCATCAAGATATCCATCGTACAGCCAACGTCTACTAACACCTACTAGAGACATCCACCGTACAGCCAACGTCTACTAACACCTACTAGAGACATCCACCGTACGTACAGCCAACGTCTACTAACACCTACTAGAGACATCCACCGTACGTACAGCCAACGTCTACTAACACCTACTAGAGACATCCACCGTACGTACAGCCAACGTCTACTAACACCTACTAGAGACATCCACCGTACGTACAGCCAACGTCTACTAACACCTACTAGAGACATCCACCGTACAGCCAACGTCTACTAACACCTACTAGAGACATCCACCGTACAGCCAACGTCTACTAACACCTACTAGAGACATCCACCGTACAGCCAACGTCTACTAACACCTACTAGAGACATCCACCGTACAGCCAACGTCTACTAACACCTACTAGAGATATCCAACGTCTACTAACACCTACTAGAGATATCCAACGTCTACTAACACCTACTAGAGATATCCAACGTCTACTAACACCTACTAGAGATATCCACCGTACAGTCAACGTCTACTAACACCTACAGAATAACTTTCGTAGATAAACCTAACACTAACAGATGGTTACGGTGCTTGGTAGAAAGTTGATGAATTTTGTCAACTTGTTTGATGTCCGTCAAACGTACTTATTTATTTTTTCTTAACTTTCTGAACCAACCAGATTTTGTGAATCTGTAAAGCAAATCCAGAAAACTATTTATTTGAACCCCACGTTCCGGCGTTACAGAACACTTTCAAATAAATATTTCCCGACGCTGTATTAGCCGTTACTTAAAGTTTACAAAATTCCAGACGTTTCACCTTCACCTAACTAGCAAGTACGAGAAAATGTAACTACATACCTTAACATCTTTATCTCAAGTAAATTACAGAGAAGCGTCTCTTATGAACATTCAATTATTTAGACACAGCTAAAAAAAAACTTGGACGAAGTGACGTCCTTTAAAATTTCCCGCAAGGCTACTCAAGAGTTATTCGCCCATAATTTTGAACGGACAGACTAGTGGGAATGTACCTCGTCAATAGAACCCACTGCCAACTCTTGGGCTACTCTCGCCTGACCGAACAGTTGAATTTGACCGTCACTCTTATAACGCATCTACTGCCTTCAAGTGCGAAACTTGTGTTGTTTTGTTTTACCTTTGCGGCAAATAATCGCGAACCATGAAAATTTGTATTCACACTCCGGGCACGCAAACCATCGGCCACACCCGACCCAGGCGTGAACTGGTATTAACCTCTTTCGGTCTTTCGTACATAATTAACATATACACTGGAGAGGTGAACCGGTATTAATCTCCTCCGGTTATCCTACATAATTAACACGTACACTAGAGGTGAACTGGTATTAACCTCCTCCGGTTATCCTACATAATTAACACGTACAGGGGAGAGGTGAACTGGTATTAACACGTACACTAGAGAGGTGAACTGGTATTAACCTCCTCCGGTTATCCTACATAATTAACACGTACACTAGAGGTGAACTGGTATTAACCTCCTCCGGTTATCCTACATAATTAACACGTACAGAGGAGAGGTGAACTGGTATTAACCTCCTCCGGTTATACTACATAATTAACACGTACACTAGAGGTGAACTAGTATTAACCTCCTCCGGTTATCCTACATAATTAACACGTACAGAGGAGAGGTGAACCGGTATTAACCTCCTCCGGTTATCCTACATAATTAACACGTACAGAGGAGAGGTGAACCGGTATTAACCTCCTCCGGTTATCCTACATAATTAACATGTATACTAGAGAGGTGAACCGGTATTAACCTCCTCCGGTTATCCTACATAATTAATACGTACAGAGGATATAACTTGTATTCTTCCTCTTCATTTACTCACTGTTTAAAAAAACTCGTTTGTTTGACCCACTTAAGTTGGCGAAGAAGTTATTTACAGATCTTTGTAGCAAACTTGACACACACGCAAGTGTCACGTGCAAACTTGACACACAAGCACTCCACACACGCAAGTGTCACGTGCAAACTTGACACACAAGCACTCCACACACACGCAAGTGTCACGTGCAAACTTGACACACAAGCACTCCACACACACGCAAGTGTCACGTGCAAACTTGACACACAAGCACTCCACACACACGCGAGT
>NW_013669653.1:44790-52187 GCF_000517525.1 Limulus polyphemus
AAACTTGACACACAAACACTCCATATATTCCTCACAATGTTTAATTTTTATCCCGTTGTTGTTGTCTTTTTTCAGGGATCCCCTGGTAGGTCAGCGGTAAATTTATGAACTTACAACTTAAAAATCCTGGGTTCGATTCCCCGCGGTGGACACAGTACAGAGAGCCCATTGTGTAGATTTAGTCTTTAGTCACTCCGGGTTTAATTCGTGCTGTTTGTGTTATCCCTCAACGACCGATTCCACTACCCGTTCTTTTCCCTAACCTTTAACATTTATAACAAGCAATGATACATAACGAAACTCGTTCACCCGAGACGCGCAGGGCACGTGACGAACCATCGAACGCGACTCACGAGCTCTGCCTAACTTAAGCCTCGTTCCGTTCCACTACTCGATGTAGAACTAGGACGGATCAGACGGGATTGATGGGGGCTTTTTTTTTTCTTCATCTGAACAAAACTTATAATACTCAATCTTTTGTACGTTAACTTCATAATCTCAACATTGACGACTTGAAAGTTGAAAGAAGCTATTCAAATAACAAAAACGTCACATTACTCACAGCCTATAGAAACTGGTACAGCACGTGTAAACAATACCCTGACGTCACGAGAGCTGCTCGAGGAGGATTAAACAAAACCCAAATGGTGATGACAATAGAATGAAAAACATCAATAACATGTAGGAATAATACAGTCACCATGTTGTGTGGCCAGGATCAGCACCCCACTGTAGTCAAGACTTATCTGTCTGATAATACTGGTGTTTAACATCTACTACATACAACGTTTTGTGGTTGAAGTTATTAAAACTGAAGATAGAACAATTAAATTTGTTTCAGTAAGTAGGGTACTGTGGATGGTAGGAGAAGTAGAGACTAAACTATTCCAATGTGATATTAAATAACTCAGGGTATGCGATATATCACAATATCCAGGAAATATTTGGCCATGACCTACACAGGTGCAAATGTAATCTCCAAAACAATAAGTACACATTAATACAAAGTTGTCTCAATTGATGTGTTGCTGATCAAAAAGGGATAACCAAACCAAAAGGCTTAAATCAGAATCAGACTTCAAACAGTAGAGCAAGAAGAACCGAAGGAAGGTGCTCATTACAGAAGAATCTAAATTCAAATTGTTTGACAAATATCAACGGTAGCTCGTTCAGAGGATATAAACAACAGATACAGGTAATCATGCTGGATGGAGGATCAACAGAAGTGTTATCTCAACTACTGGTTTTCGATGTAAACATGAAACTGGAGTTTGTTTATGTTTACAGCAAACTAATTAAGACACTATCTACAACCACCCCTAATTCTGATCTGTCGACTAGAGGAAAGATAACCTGTAGCGTAGCCAGCATCAAATGTATGTCGAAGGATACATGCAAGGGGAGTCGTTATAACCAGTGATACATTGAAATAAAATTTGAATGAACAAATGGATAGGCATTACTTTATATTTCATGTTTATACATTAAATACATATTATATATCCTTATAAAATATTGTAAAAACTCGTGTGGATGATTGAGCATATAAGCATACATGGTAGCTACGTCACTGACGACAGGCCAGCTGCACCCACTGTCATCTCTTGGACCGATCCTCTTTTATCAACGAATAATGGAACTGACTGTCACGTTATAACACTTCCACAGCTTAAATGGAAGCACGTTTGACGTCAACACCTCCACAACTACTTAAAGGGAAGCACGTTTGACGCCAGGTTTCGAGACCGCGACTCAAAGATTGCGGGTTGAGAGCCCTAAACGGTACTCCGACCAGTGAGTGAGACACACTACATATTCTTATCCAACTTGTAATTCTCTAGGGAGCAAGACGTCTCGCAGCAAAACGGTGATTACAAACATATAACAAATATGATAAAACTATACGCAAGTTGGAAAAAGGAGTCAAAGGAACACTCACAACCACGGTTTGGCCTGTACAAAGTATCGATGTTAATATTATTATGAACTTATACGGAAATTAAAAAGTCCAACTGGGCAACATTGTAGGAATGTTTCATAATCACAAGTTGATAAACTTTCGTTAGCAAAAAGAAAAAAAAAGATCTACTCTGTATTTAGAGGAAATATAAAACACTGGTGTATTGTAAAACGTATTCGCTTTTTTTGTATTTTCTGTACTAGTGTATTAAACTAACAATAAAGTGGTAATTTTCAAAGTTGGATCACATACACAAATCTTTCATTAAAATAATTCATTCAAATGTTTTATGTTACTAGTGATATACTTTCCCAATAAACACAGAATTTATTATGTTAGGAAAACACGTCGGTTGAAACCAAAAATACAAAAGCCTTAAACCCGAGAGTGCTTTCGCAAGGTGTACCTTTCTTCGTCAGGGGTGACCTAAAGTCTGTCCCCCATGTAGAAAGATCAACGTTATAAGCTTTCATGTATATCTTTTTTCTTTCTTAAATAAGTATCATGTTTGTAATGTTCACGATTTTCCGCTTGAATAGCCGTCTCCATGATAAAGGCATACCTTCATATATAAATGTAAACCAACCTTGTTCGGTCAACATTAATTAAATCTGTTAACGTAGAAATCAACGTATGAGTATAAAATTGAGTCTTGAAATTTGTCCTTCGAGACGAGCGTGAGGTGGCAAACAGGTTTGGCAACATACATGTCTAAAGGTAAAATTATTCAACCAATTATACTCAAAAACGTTATTCCTTGTCATTAGGTAGGTTATTTGAAGATATTTTGCACTTTAAATTATAACTATTTTTTATATTTATTAAAAATTTAAAAATTAGACATCTTAATATTAAAGTTTTCCAGAAACAGATCTTTCTTCAGTAGAGGTTAAAATTAAATTCTAATATATGCCCTAATTTTCATTTTTTTCTGCTTCAGTTATTTCATTTAAGAGCTTCTTGAAACTTGTGTAAATCGTGCCCTGACAATTTAGGCTAAAGACTTCGTTTGGTGTTTTATAACTGATATAAACCAAAGGTTTTCATTATTATTATTTTAACGGTTATTTCTAAAATAACCAAAAATGTTTAATATTAAAGTGCCACCTGGAAATTGGTTACCTACTCCCGGTTCCTTATTCGCAATGCAGCAGACAAATCCAAATACACTAGGGGTGGCATTATTTTAGCGGTTTGCTCCACCTAAACCCGTTTCTCACTAAATATATATATACCCTTAACGCTACAACGACAGTATTTAACAAAAAATCCATAACACGTGTATCAGGTCCTCCAAAAATCAACAAACTTTGCCACATTTACCCTACTATCTCGCTGTTTCCCAGCACATGATCGCTCCCTCTATATTATGATGGTTACGATTTAAACACGGAAAACTGGCGAAATAATTAGAAACAATAGGCCTAAAATTTGTGGCAAAAAAACAAAAACAATAATAACACGTAAACTACGTAAATTTTTTTCTACATTCCTCTTAATTTATTCATTTAGGATATCCAAAAACACAAATTAAAAATAATTTGTAAAAAAAAAAAATCTTTATTTCAGTTCGCCATTTTCTCTCAAGAAGGATCATTCCGTTAATTTTCCTAAAAAATGTACGTGCACTGAAACCGCCCAAAGCTAATGAAAACGAGCAGATTAATCAAAATTATTAATACGTTTGATAAAACGTAGAGGCACACTGTGTGTTTGTGTGAAGTTATTTAAAATTACTTGGCTTACTTCACCGTTTGTTGTCATGACAATACTTGCCTAAACTCTGTTTTTGTAATGGTAGTTTGTAATATCAGATCCGTAGGTCTGAACATGGAGAACTAAATCTAGGCTACTAGGTGGTGCAAAAAACGTGGTTTACTGCTCCAAATTCTTATCTGGAATTGTTAGATTTAATCAAACATGTCATTAATAAAAACCTATCAAGGCGTTGTTCATCAATCAACTTACTAAGATTACCCCTTCTTGTAACGAATAAAGCTAATGTAAAAGTTTCGAAACCCGATTTATCTTGCTTTTATTGTATTGTTGAATTGGGTGTAGTTTGTCACTAACCAATATTCCCCATAGCAACACAAAAAATGCTGAAGACAATCTAAATGTGTAATATGTAGCTTATGAACCGAAACAAATAACACCGTTATATCTTTCACTGACAAGAGATAAGAAAAGAAAAGTCTCTCTTTCCATCATCTCAGTAATCGTCGAGTCATTCATATAAAATGTAGGAAGAAAAAAGACTGAGCAAGTGAACAAAAAAAGCATATATATTATTTGACAATGTTTTCTAAGTGATGTATCTATAGCCATCAACAATGTATTATTTTTTTTATATGTATAATTATTGTCTTCACAGCCACCAATGCTTCAACAATAACAGGAACGAAATAAAAAAAAAAAGATAAACCTCTCATAACTTGTGTCGTTGCAGTCAACAATGTTACCATAGCGACAAAAAAGTATTGAATAAGCTCGTGATTATGTATTAACTACTGAACAAATTTCCATAGTAACATAACTCGTAACTGAGATGATTTTTAAGCCTAAGAATTAGAATAAATAAAACAACACGAAAGAAAATTGATAATTATATAAAGACACCATAGCGAAATGTAAAGCTGGTAATGAAGCCGACCCTTCAAACTAACTTTAGATATTTGGGCGTGGTGTATACAACACCTAAAATGATGGATGTGCAAAACATAAAATAAGTGATTGAAATCTTGTATATCTTAACAGTGCATCTGGTAAATAGGTTTTCTCTTCAATCACTATGTAACCGACTTCCATTGGATTAACGTACAAATACTTCGACTTGAAATTTCTAGAACAATTTAAAGAAACACTCGGAAACGCCCAGTGTCTTTCTTTTACACTTATGTTTATCAAAGAGAAAATAACAAGAAAACTAAAAGAAAAATATCTATTAATATTTGCGTTAATTTTAATCTGTACTTGCATTAAATATACATATATTAAAATACTGGGTTTATAATAACTAGGGACTTGCTTGTCATTTACCGATAAATGTGAAATACAAGAAACTACTAATACTTAAAACTTTTAATTACTCTAGATAAGCTTATCTTTTTTACAATAGTATACCGAGAAAAAAAAAACTTTCTTTGGCTAGTTAATTTGTTCTTAGTAAATTATTACCAGTCAGGTCTTTTAACCGTGCTTCATAGACTAGTTAACCCTAGAATTGGAAAGCCACAAACAAATTTAGAGAAGCTACAGGTTATAGCGTCTGGTAGATTACACAGAAAAAAAAGTAAACTAAGAAATACCCACTGTATACTTTAAAATATCAAGACAAATCATAATAAAAACACGATGATTAAACATGTCATAATTTATTACTTTATAGTTTTCTGTGCTTATTGAAGGATGAAAACCATTTTCAGTGAAGACAATAAACAACTTCAAATAAAGGCTTAAGTCAAAACGTCGGGAAGAATAAAAAAACATTTATCTGAAATAATTTGTAATCTTCATTGAAATTGACAAAATTGAATCCAAATTTTCGTGAAACGTAGCCACTACGATTTCAAATTCTGAAAATAAAAGCTAGGTTTGAAGTCAGCCCAATATCTCATTTCTAGTTAGTCAACAATTTAGAAAGACTAGAATCTAGACATTCAACATAGTTATTTAATACCAGTTTAAAACCTTCCAGAAGGCTTCAAATAATGAAACGACGAATAAAAGAATAAATATGCAAATTTCCGTACAAACAACATTTTAAAAGACACGGGGTGTCGTACGAAACTGAAAAAGGAAAACGTATTTGTTGATTTAGAACATTTCGATAACAATTTTTTTTCTCTCTTTTTAATTACGCTGCATATTTCGATTTCTGGCTGGCGCCATCTACAAATTATAGCAGTACATAACACTTGAACTTAATGGAATTTCGCGTTTTAACTTAAACACATAACACAGGTAAAGGTTTGAAAAAGTATTTAATACACCTACGGGATGTGTAGTGTACAAATGTTCGTTATACGTTATCTTATAAACAGTTGAGGATAGTTTAATCAGAAGCAATTTTCACGTGAACAAGAACAGTCCACGCCACAGTAAAACTAAAACTAAAATCGAACGTGCATTCCTAACCCATTGTCCTCCCTCCAAACAACAACAAAAAGTCCTGTTTGGGATTTGTTTTTCTGTATGAGTGTATCTAATAAACATCATAATGGTTCCATTCGGGTCTTTAATATTCAATCGTATCCTAAATCGTAAAAGGAAGTTAAACTTAAAGTAGTCAAACTAGTTCAATTAAAATGTTAAGCCTACCTGTTAAAACTACACCAAAACTTATGCCGCTACGTCAGTGACAGTAGCGCCACGCTGATTATCACACGTATCTTCTGCCGCTTACCTTTAACTTGGTTGTCAAATAAAAACAACGTTTCCTTTTCTTTTCTGTAACTTCTTTTCTCAGATGTCATTGTATTAGTTTTCTTGATGATCACAACTGTTACATTTAATACTTAATTTTCAAACAAGGTATTTATCTTTCCGGGATAAACGATTATTTGTGCTCACGGTCAACGCCACCAGGAACAACACGCCTGACTTCGAACTGGTATGAATCTTCTACGTAAGACATCTAAGTAACGTCTTTTCAAGAGTACGCGCTAGGCTGACGTTCTTGCATCGACATCAGTGGCGCCGACCCTCCCTAAATGTTATGGCAGCTTCAAATGATGTGCAGGATTGGGGGCCGAGAAAATAATTAAATTATCGAAAAAATTATATTTCATGCCATAATAATAATGAAAGGAGATATTGAAGCTACAGTGTTTATTCGCTATAAATGATCGGAAATAAAAATACAAACAAGAAAAATTATTTTGGTACGAGGGGACTTATAAACTATATTATTTTTATAGATGTTTGTTATTAAACACATAGTTACACAACTGTCTGATTATCTGTGCTATGCCCACCGAGAGTATTGAAATTCAATTTTAGCGTTATAAGCCCTCATACTTACTGCTGAGCCATCGGGGAGGGGGCTTTTTTAATAGAACTTTGTCTTTACACCTAGATTAATTTCAATTAGAAACAATGTAAATTTAGAATAATACAAAACACCCAAAGGAAGAGATTCATACTGCTATGCTTTAATATTTTTCATATTGATGTACGTAAATAATTTTTTATCGTTGTTCTGTAGTCTAAATATTCATGATTAGTCTAAGTATTCATAATACAAGTTCCAGAAAAAAAATATGATGGGGTGAAATGACGATTTGTGTGTGTGTTTTGAAGTGTTAAAAATATGAAAATTGGTAAATCATCTCGTACACCCACGCTTTATAAATATTTTTTATTGATTTAGTATTGTTACGTCTCCTTTCGTTAGTTAATTTTCCATAAATTCGTTCCGACGAAACTTTAGCGACAC
>NW_013669653.1:52796-55772 GCF_000517525.1 Limulus polyphemus
TACAAGACTAACAAATATCTAGTAAACGCTAGAGCATTCATGAAGGAACAGGATATTTCTAGAAGGAGGTGGCGTGATACTAGTCACGTGACCTCGCTGACGCAACAGTATTAAGTCAGGAGACAATCTATAACGATTCTGTTTGACACGTCTGTGAATACGCTCGAAGTTAATATTGACCACTTTCCAAATTGGACTTTTTTACAAGTAACTATATCTAAAAGTTTTTATTTTTGTTTGTTAATTTTGTCCTATAAACCGATTTCTACAACATATCTGTAGATAATTCATAGGATCTACATAATATTCCTAAAATAACAAGGCTTACAGTCAGATTCTAGCGGTAAAAAAATCTTTGACGTTCATGCTTTTCTTTGTTGTTAAGCGCAATGCTACACAATGGGTTATTTGTGCTGTGCCCACCATAGATATCGAAACCCGGGTTTTAGCGTTATTAACCTTCAGACTTACCGTTGAGCCACTGGGAAATGGGAGGGGCGTTCAAGCTTTAAGGTATTTCTAAAAGTTGGTGTCGTTTTCTCAGGGCAAAGCTACATATTGGGCTATCTGCTCTCTGTCCACTACCAGGGTTTAATTTGGTTTGGTTTGAATTTCGCGCAAGGCGACTCTAAGGCTATCTGCGCTAGCCGTTCCTAATTTAGCAGTGATAGATTAGAGGGAAGACAGCTAGTCAACACCACCCACTACGAGGAATCAAACCTCGCATTTTAGCATTGCAAGTCCATAAACTTTCCGCTGAGCCACCGGAAGACACTGTTGAAAGAGATTTTGAACTATTGGAGAGTTAAAACAATCGAGAACGTTTTATGTAAGACGATTTATAACAATTCATAACTGCTAAAATACTTTCTAAGCTAGTCCTTAGTTAGTCCTAAGTTAGTCCTTAGCTAGTCTTCAGTTAGTCCTTAGTTAACCCTTAGCTAGTCTTTAGCTAACCCTTAGCTAGTCTAAAGAGAAAGCTTGCCTTGCTTATCTGTTATCTTTCTTCGAAGATGTTTAGTATGTGGACGATGGAAAGGATGTGAATTTGGTGTAATTAGAAAAAATAAACACTTTTGATAAGGTGCCACAGAGAAAACTAGCTAAGAGAATTACGTCAGTAGAGGTTGGAAAAAGACTAATTGGATTGTAGGATGGTTTGATAGAAGAAAGCAGAAATATTATTATTAATGGAATCCAGTCAAACTGGGTCATTTTTACTAATGGAATGCCACGAAGGGTCATTATTTGCTGGGCCTTTGTTGGTGTTGTTTTATATTTATATTAATGATATTGAAAAGAGAATAATTATGTTACGACAGCGGAAGTCACGTGACTCTGGTAACACGTGATGAATTTCTAGAAGGATCGGGGAACATCACGAATAATCCAGTATTTGCTAGACGCCCTCTATTCCTGTATATAAGCGCGCCAGATAAAGCGGGACAATTAATTGGAATTAAATTGCAGACAGGCAGAGATAGAGACGTAACAATTAGTTAATTAGGTATTTCTAACTTTGTTGATCAGGTTGAAGTATTAGAAAATGACTTGGATCAGTTGGTAAGTTGGACAGATATTTCGTAAATGACCTTTAATTATTGTAAGTGCAAGGAAGTTCACTTGGGTTGTCATAACTTAGATTAATAAATGAAAGAATATTGACATGCTGGAGGATAAGTCACCGAAGCAGTGCTCAGTAGCTAGTAGAAGAGCTAAGAGAATGAATTTTAGTGCACATTAACAGACACATTGATTATAAGTCATAAGAGGTGATAATCTTTCTACATAAATCTCTTATTAGGCCTCACAGAGTTCACATTTTGATCTCGATATTGATTTATTTGAAAGCCTTTGGACAAGGGCTGCTAGAAAGATTTCGAAAATGGGAAGTTTGTTTCTAATAGGGATAGATTAAGTTGTCTTATCTTGAGGTTTAGAAGATTATCCGGGAAATCCATAGGATAAAGGCCTCCGATTTCTATTCTTAATGGAATAGAACGAGATGAAACAATTTTAAGATTTGGAAAAAGACAGACTACGAGTTTTATATTTTTCTAACAGGGGTGATTGACTTATTGAGTGAGTTGCCGTCGGTAGTAGTGGAGGCCAATACTTGATAGAACACAATCGATAATTTCCTGAAAAATAATAAAGAGAGGGTTTTAATTTTTATTTGTTCTCTTGGTCTTTGTTATTAAGCACAAAGCTACACAAAGGGCTATCTGTGCTCTTCCCACCATCGGGTATAAGCCCGCAAAAATACCGCTGTGCCAGTGGGAGGTTTTATTTTTTTTCAGCAACGGATCGTGAGATTTTATGTGGTGGGAGGTAGAGTGCACATATTTTAAACCTGATGTTAGGGGTCCCGGCAGGGGGTAAAGTTTGCGGGATTTTTAACATTTAAAAAGGTAAAAAAAAAAGCTTTTCTTGTCCAAAATTGAATGTTTTTCGAACTGCATGTGGAGCTTGAAATAATAATGAAAATATATGGAATACATACATAACAAATGTAGTTTTACATCTCCAGAACTTTTAGTATATTTTTTCAAGCACTTTAGAAACAAAATAATTGTAAGTGAATGCATTATTTCATGATAATAACTTTTATTGCATGCTAAAATATTTATTAACATACGTTACATTTGCATTTCTAGGAAGTTATCGTTATCAGAATGATGTAAAATATTAACAGAGACAATTTTGTATTCTGAAACTTAACATGACACATTTCCCTACGGATACAGTCAGCAGTAACAATACTAGAACATATGTAGTGATGTTTGTAGGAATACTTCCCTACGGATATAATCACTAGTGATGTTTGAAGAAATATATCCGTAAGGAAGTAATCACTAGTGATGTTTGAAGGAATTTTATATCCGTAAGGAAGTTTCAAACATCACTAGTGGGAATACTTCCCTACGGATACAAACATCACTAGTGATTATAGGAATAACTTCCTTACGGATATAA
>NW_013669653.1:56749-59152 GCF_000517525.1 Limulus polyphemus
AATAAGTCCTATGTATATGTATTAAACAGCAGAATATACGTGTGATCTTTTAACACGGTCAAGAGCCAGAAGATGGTCATTTCACATGGAATTGGTGACGAGTAACTTGGCATGGCCGGCCCTCGTCTGCTAGCATTTCTAGGCCCTTACATGAAAAGTAAAGATAGTGAAAACGGAAAACAAAAGTAACGATACACATATAGATCTCGGCAGAGAGAAAAATGAAGAAAATTACGCGAAGAACATGAGAATCGAAAAGATTATATGTGTGTGAATCAAAAGATCAATAACATCCAACGTGTGAGAAAATACATCTTTTTTGTTGGTATGTTATGTTCTCTTGTTTATTTTCGTTAAAATAGAAGTACCATGTGTTAAAACGTATGAAGGTTACATTATCTGCTTTTCTGATGAATTCCATTGAAAATAATATGAAATCATAATATACGTCATTCGTGACACATTGCTTTAATGATGTAACTTCCGGTGTTACTGATGAAATCATAATACACGTCATTCGTGACACATTGCTTTATTCCTTTAATGATGTAACTTCCGGTGTTACTGATGAAATCATAATACACGTTATTTGCGACACATTGCTTTATTCCTTTAATGATGTAACTTCCGGTGTTACTGATGAAATCATAATACAAGTTATTTGCGACACATTGCTTTATTCCTTTAATGATGTAACTTCCGGTGTTACTGATGAAATCATATTATACGTCATTCGTGACACATTGCTTTATTCTTTAATGATGTAACTTCCGGTGTTACTGATGAAATCATAATACAAGTTATTTGCGACACATTGCTTTATTCTTTTAATGATGTAACTTCCGGTGTTACTGATGAAATCATAATACACGTCATTTGCGACACATTGGTTTATTCCTTTAATGATGTAACTTCCGGTATAACTGAAGATTCAATGGTCATGGAAAGTGGGTATCATATTCAGCAGAATATAATTAATCCTGTTTGAGTCATGTGCTACCTTAGTCCTAGGTATTATAACACGACTTGGTCAACAATGTTATTTGCTGTATCTTGGAGCAGTTGTCTATTGTATCCGACACATTTTGGATGTGAGGTTACTTTCTGACTGTTCTACGGAGTAGAGATACTTCTGGATTCTTATGATCCGGGTTATGACTGTTCAATTATAGACAGAACGCGTGTCGTGAAAGTTATATGGTTACGTTTGAAAAGATAGCTGTTAACTCTGAAGGAGTTAAGATGCAGTGTGAAGCTCTGTTAGAAGTAATTTATTACTGTTAAACGTGTGTTTGGAACCACGACCTGCTTGGAGAAGAATAGAATGGACACGTTTTATAAAAGAACAGGAAGATTATCTTTATACCACGATATGGTAACCATAATCTTAAATTATCCACGTCATTGATCTTCCCTGTAACAACGTATCCAAGACGGAGTAACTCCAACTTTATACCCACTCCAAGAGGGAGTAACTCCAACTTTATATCCCACTCCAAGAGGGAGTAACTCCAACTTTATACCCACTCCAAGAAGGAGTAACTCCAACTTTATATCCACTTCAAGAGGGAGTAACTTCAACTTTTTACCCACTCCAAAAGGGAGTAACTCCAGCTTTATACCCACACCAAGAGGGAGTAACTTCAACTTTTTACCCACTCCAAGAGGGAGTAACTCCAACTTTTTACCCACTCCAAGAGGGAGTAACTCTAACTTTATATCCACTAGTACAAGTCTCTGCATCACCTATATACTTGGCTATGATGAACATCCCAGGAGAAAATTGCTACAGAAGCTTGCAAAGTGAACACAAATTTAATGCATAACCACTTAGCACATAGCAACTTTACGACTACTTACATCCTGTTCAAAAAGTCTTTAACTAAGTGCACAAAAACCTGTGTGAAAACTTCCGAGAAATACTTCCTATTAAACTTAGATAAAAATGCCCACATTTTTCTAACTATAGCAGGATAAGGCTTATGAGTAGTTTTCTGTTGTTACATTTTGTTTGATTTGTTTTAAAGCTTGGTTTTATTTGTTATTAATTTCACCATATACTGTTTTTGCTATGACCAGTTTTATTTATTTAATTTCTGTCTTCACATTTTCTACCACACCATGGCTAGTCACTCTTTAAAGTGCAGTTTGTATTAGGTCATCAAGAAATTAATGTCGCGTTTTGAAACACTTTCATTAATCAACCCCCAAAAAACGTACATCACGTATAATAGTTAAACGAACCGCCTAAACGTCACGTTAGTGTAGCCTATACAATGTGTAAAGTTTAGTATACTCTAATCCCTTGTAGTGATGGCACACGACAAGACACACATTCGGCATGTAAAGCTGTTTGAATACAAGAAGGGAAACAACGCCTCTGTAGCCAGAAAGAATATCAAA
>NW_013669653.1:60126-61063 GCF_000517525.1 Limulus polyphemus
GAAACCCCAAGCAACTCTAGCAGCCAGTTCATTACTGACGTCACAGAAACATAAAAAGTAAACCCAAGCAACTCTAGCAGCCAGTTCATTACTGACGTCACAGAAACATAAAAAGTAAACCCAAGCAACTCTAGCAGCAGTTCATTACTGACGACACAGAAACATAAAAAGTAAACCCAAGCAACTCTAGCAGCCAGTTCATTACTGACGTCACAGAAACATAAAAAGTAAACACAAGCAAGTCTCATCAATGTATAATAAATATTCCATTTCTTGAGTTACACAAGTATTTAAGTGGCGCCCGATTTGATTTTATTCTTTACAGTACAGCCCCCCAGTTGAACAGCGGTATGTCTGCGGACTTACAACGCTAGAATCCGGGTTTCGATACCCGTGGTGGGCAGATCACAGATAGCCCATTGTGTAGCTTTGTGCTTAACTTCAAACATACAATATCTTTACAGTACATTTCTCCTGAGTCTACTGTTTTGGCTGAGCGTTGTGCATACCTTTTGACTTAAATTTTACCACAAAAAATGACTAATAGAGTTTATTGATTTGTTTTATTAATACAGTATCTTACATATTGTTAACTTTGATAAGAAGAGTAGAATATCATTAGATAATGAACATAAAAGTTTTACTGTAACAAGTAGTAGAAAGCATATATCAAAATTACACTTATATTCTTTGAATAAGTTTCATAATTCGTCATATGCAATGGCTGAATCTTAAGTGAATTATTAATTTATATTGTTACGTCTCTGCTCGTTTGCTAATTTTCGGTATAAATTCTTTCCCAGAAACTACACCGATACAAGTTCGTTCTTGATTAAAAGTAGTTTATTCTTTCTCGATGCAACTTTGTAATACACAGAATTTCCACAGTTATTTTAAACTTAACAACCTTTATAACACAAGCTATAAATCACAGTGA
>NW_013669653.1:62017-63939 GCF_000517525.1 Limulus polyphemus
TCATAACTGTTAGACTAGTAACTGATCATAACTGTTAGACTAGTAACTGATCATAACTGTTAGACTAGTCGATTAACAATTCACCTTTTAATGGCATCATTGTTATTCGTCTTGTTGCTGTTTTATTTGTTTGGGCTGTCTGCATTCTGTTAATCGAGAGGAAATAACCCCGGATTTTAGTATCATAAGTCCGTAAACTTACCACTGACCCGCCAGAGTTGCAATAAAAAATATTTCGTAAAATACTTAATTGAAAATTCTAAACTAAGCTTAATATATTTATGCAAATAGAAATATGTCGTGTATGGTTCAGTTTTATTGTAATTAGCTTTACTTACCATAGTATAACAGTGAAATCAAATGCTTACCGTCATTATTAAATAATGTTTTATTTCACAAAATTTCGGACATTGAGAATTGTGCTACAGGTTTATTGTTCAAGGCAATATCCAGAAAACTAAGCCTACAAGCCATAATTTTTAAATCAGAAAACTAAGCCTACAAGCCATAATTTTTAAATCAGAAAACTAAGCCTACAAGCCATAATTTTTAATTCAGAAAACTAAGCCTACAAGCCATAATTTTTATTTCAGAAAACTAAGCCTACAAGCCATAATTTTTATTTCAGAAAACTAAGCCTACAAGCCATAATTTTTAATTCAGAAAACTAAGCCTACAAGCCATAATCTTTAATTCAGAAAACTAAGCCTACAAGCCATAATTTTTAATACATAACTACAAGCTCTCTCGGTAGATCAGCAGTAACCTTTTGGACTTGCAATGCAAAAATCGGGAGTTCGATTCCTTTGGATGGAGAGTGTGTAGATAGACCATTGTGTAGCTTTGAACTAAATATCACCATCAACAACATAATTACAAGGCCCCTGTGGTATTCCTCGGTTTTTCTGAAGAGTAGTCAGTTAGTGTCCGCTAACTGAAGATTTGAACTATACCAAGCTACAGAGCGTGTATCTATATCCCTTCCCGAACTCTGACTAAGTTCGTCGTGAAGAAAGAATTAAACTTAAATGTTCACCACAATATTTACTAACAAACAACAATCACAGTTACAAAACACAAGAGGGGCAAGTGAATCTATGGGATGCTGGACTGGCGAAAGAGACAAAGGAAGTAAATTCTTTGTGATCTCTTTCTCTCACCAATCTAGTGTGAACCCTTCAACCGTAAATCAAACTATAACATTAATGTACTTAAATATAATACAAAATTAAGATATAAAACAAGACAAAGTCTCGAAACTGACACGGGATAAAGCAAACAACTAAAATGAAACTAAATTAATGACTAGATTAAGAATGTAGTGTTAGAAAACCTAATAAGCTTAATACTAATGTCTTATGATAAGTATAATTGTAATCATTCTTCGCTGTCTTGTAAAAGGTGTGTGCACACACCATAATAACTGTTGTTGTATGAAATAGCTTAGGTAAATAGTGCTGAGACCATTAATGTCGTTGTTGTATCCAAGCCGGCCTGAAGAGTTCTGGATTGAGCGAAATGTATCGTCGGCAATGGGTATGACAAATATATTGTGGTTGGAATACTATTATTATACATTCTTCTAATTCTTGAAAATTCCCAAGGTACGAGATTAACAATGTAATGTTTAGAAATTTAACAGACTTGAGACTCATATGATATGACAAATATAAGGTAAGTTTTGTTGTAATCAAAGTTCAACTTACAAAGTTATCTAAAAACCCAAAGTCTGCTAAAAGTTTTAATATTGTTACACCTCCGTTCGTTCGTTAATTAATTTTCCGTAAATTCGTTCCGACGAAACTTTAGCGACACAAGTCCTTTCTTAAATAAAACTGGTTTATTCTTTCCGAATACAACTTTACGACACTTCAACAGTCGCTCTGTAACAAACGCTATAATTCTCAACGAGCTTCTCACGC
>NW_013669653.1:64694-67592 GCF_000517525.1 Limulus polyphemus
AGGGCATTCTTGAAGGAACAGAATATTTCTAGAAACAGGTGGCGTGATACTAGTCACGTGACCTCGCTGACGCAACAGTACTAAAAACACAATAGAACCTGTCTTTTAGTACTAAAAATACAATAGAACCTGTCTTTTAGTACTAAAAATACAATAGAACCTGTCTTTTAATACTAAAAATACAATAGAACCTGTCTTTTAATACTAAAAATACGATAGAACCTGTCTTTTAGTACTAAAAATACAATAGAACCTGTCTTTTAGTACTAAAAATACAATAGAACCTGTCTTTTAGTACTAAAAATACAATAGAACCTGTCTTTTAGTACTAAAAATACGATAGAACCTGTCTTTTAGTACTAAAAATACAATAGAACCTGTCTTTTAGTACTAAAAATACGATAGAACCATACAGATGATGCATGTCACTTTTCAATTACGATGACCGAAGTGCAAGGGCACGAAAATCCCGGGTTATTACCCGATTCACCGACAGAGAAGGCAGGCTTCTATTTTTGGATGTCGCGCGCTATCTTTCCTGCAAGAAAATGCAGTTAATTGTCAATTAGTAAATCGAAGTTCAGATCAGATTTAGAATCTGGAAAAGTTAGATGTGTTTCCTTGATCAACTTTCTATGTCCAAACTGAACTGAAAGAAAAGAGAAATTTCGAAAAATGTACACATTAAGTAAGAGAGTAGAAAACACATGTTACCATCCTGGTATGGCCTGGTAGTTAGGGTATTTGTCACAAAGCAACACAATATGTTATAACATCTTCATAATAAAGCAATGGTTTAATGATTGAATAGAATATTTTCAGTTAAATTCTGGGTATAATCAATATTTAATTAAAGTGTTAAAAGTGAATCCTTTAGGAATGGGTTTTCTGTTTCTTTCATTTATTACCTATCCATGGGCCCGGCATGGCCTGGTGGTTAGGGCGCTCGACTCACAATCTGAGGGTCGTGGGTTCGAATCCCCGTCACACCAAACATGCTCGCCCTTTCAGCCGTGGGGGCGTTATAAGTGACGGTCAATTCCACTATTCGTTGGTAAAATAGTAGCCCAAGAGTTGGCGGTTGGTGGTGATGACTAGCTGCCTTCCCTCTAGTCTTACACTGCTAAATTAGGGACAGCTAGCGCAGATAGCCCTCGTGTAGCTTTGCGCGAAATTCAAAAAACAAACAAACCTATCCATGTTTTCTTGGAGAGTAATGAACAATTCTTGTTATATTTTTGCTCTAGTTTAGACAAACTTTTAGCAACACTGTTTTTTTCCACGTTTAAAACTGGAATAGGCCTACATAAAAAAACTAAATAAATAAAGTTATCATCTGAATTTAATAAGCTGAATAACACCCAATATCATTCGGACCTCAAATATTGTTTTTCAGTGAGTCTGAATCCGTGACGCAAAATCAACAGCAACAACACAGAAATATGCACATAAATTTACTTATAAAACTGTATATTCGCAAAAGCAAACAAACAGAAATATTGTTTTACATTGTTTCCAAAAAGATTTAATAGGTACTGTAGGTGTAGGTTCTCATATACCAACAGAAAAGAAAGTAGCAAAATTAATGACAGCTAGCAGCAGACAGCTTTCAAACATCACAGCCTAAACTATCAGCTGTTTCGAAGAGTAATAGTTAGATCTCTTTTCTGGAACTTAATGGAAACGTTTGCGTTTGTTTGTTTTCCAATTTTTATTTCAAATTTAATGTATTTTTCTTCAATAATATACTCAAATCAAAGTAATAAAAAACATTTTGTATTTCCAAGGGATGAAAACCATTTGGCTACGGACACCAGAATAGACCTTTATTCAACATATCTGCCTCCTTCAAAGAAATCACAAGTAATAAAAAATGTTTAAGAAAAAATAAAGATGATGTGGAGATGGCAATTCTAAACAATACAAAAACAAGATATGGATGAATTGCACAAAACCATACAAAAAATCCCTACATAAGTAGTCAAATCTTTCCAAGAAAAACTTTCATCAACAACTAAATGTTAAATTCCTTTTATTTGCATGAATTAAGGTTTCAATGAAATTATTTAAATTGAATAACGCTACAGAATCTTGCAATGGATAATTCACATAAACTTTTAACATTGACTCAGTGGCTACTTGTGTTGGGATTTTTGTATGGTTTTGTGTATTCATCGTTACCTTGTTTCTGTACGTTTTGGCATTGTCGTCCCTACTTCATCCTCTTTTCTTTTTTTCAAAATTATTTTTATTACTTGTTCCCCGCTATGAAGGCAGCAGTTTTTACCTGGTGTGATTAGTTGTCCTGATGGACATCATGTGTTGAAGTTAATGAAATGCTATACTGCTTCGGCACACCCCAAGTTAAAATGAAACATTTTGGTGTATAAATCATTGGAACAACTTCAGCATTGGTGAGCTAGCCTTTCTGACACCAGAATAATCAGCAGAACATTTAGCTGTTACGCTACTCGCCGGTTCTTTACATTAGCGATGTTTTTTTGGCTAAACTGTAGCTTTTGAAAACATCGAAAACCTAAGTTAGGTGTTTATAAAAGTCTCTTAGATTCTTATAAAGAGATTTGAGACTATGACGAGTAATACATAATATGCCATTTTTCCCCCGGCCCATCCCTAAAATATTAAGCACTACAGCGCTTGGTGATAAAAATGTCTTAATAAGTATATATTACGTAATGTTTTAGGTGAATACTTAAAACAAGAAATAAACCAATTATTTCAAATTGTATTAATATATTAGAAATAACGTTTGAGAAACTAAGATGTATTCATAATTATAGTATTTGGGCACTTGTGTATAAAGTTAAAATCATAAATAATATTCAACGTTAAACTGGTACAACAATTAAAAACATTTTATTTAGGCCTATCTTTGGC
>NW_013669653.1:67679-68679 GCF_000517525.1 Limulus polyphemus
TATTTAGGCCTATCTATGGCCTTCAAAAAGTTGACGACTCTACATGTTTCGACGTTACAACGTCATCCTCATGAGTAAATTACGAGATAGATAGGCCTAAATAAAATGTTTTTAATTGTGTACCAGTTTAACGTTGAATATTATTTATGATTTTAAGATGTATTCATTTCCAAAAGCAGATTCGATTTTAAACTTTCGTTGCAAACAAATGTAAGACGGAATCCTCGGTATTTGAAAATATTCTAGGCAGGATTAGAGTAAATTAATCTGTGATTCCTTTGTTTCCCTTTTCATTAGCTATATTTTTGTGTGCCGGCAATATCGAGCGTGGGGCGCACGTATTCCTGATTCGATTTTATTACTCATCAGGATCTTTATCACCCTACCCTCAAAATGAAATTCTTTTAGGCAGGATTAGAGTAAATTAATCTATGAGACCTTGGTCGTGGTCAAATATATCAATCGAAAGGGTTTAACCTCCCGCGTCTCAAATTGGCAAGATATAATGGAGCTATGAGCTAAAAGTTTCTACTTGAAAACAACAATTTCAGAGTCGTCCTATGAGTCGCTCATTCGCGGCTAAGTATTCACAAAAAATAAAAGTAAAAAGTTTTATTAGGATTTCTGAATAACGCATCACAAAAGAAAACATTTTGATTACAAGATTTTGGATGTGAATAAAGATAAATTATTACATGTATTAATATGACGTGTTAGAAATTTTATAGAGTTTCTAATTGAGGTGCTTAAGATTGTTAAGATAATTAATATTGTTGCGTCAGCAAGGTCATGTGACTAGTATCACGCCACCTCCTTCTAGAAATATCCTGTTCCTTCGTGAATTGTCGGGAGATTACTAGATTGGGGGGTAGTCTTGTATATATAAGACCGGCTACGAAGCGACGGGGTAGAATGAGTAATTGAACTGCAGTCAGAGAGTGTGTAATTGAACGGAGTAATGTTGAAGTCGAGCACATGAGACGTGCGTTGAGAATTATAG
>NW_013669653.1:69599-71487 GCF_000517525.1 Limulus polyphemus
CGTTGGTAAAAGAGTAGCCCAAGAGTTGGCGGTGGGTGGTGATGACTAGCTGCCTTCCCTCTAGTCTTACACTGCTAAATTAGGGACGGCTAGCGCAGATAGCCCTCGTGTAGCTTTGCGCGAAATTCAAAAACAAACAATTTTATAACAATCCTTAATGAAGACAACTTTTTATTTAGCGCCACGTAGTGAGCAACATGGATAGGAAGCAGTTCTTCCGTCTATCACCACAATAGTTTTTGTATTATTGCTGAACATATAAAATCGGAATTTAAAAAGTTTTAAAAATGCTAACTATTATAAAGTTAATGACTGATATTTTTTATCAGTTTTAAAATATCTTAATCAAATTTTGGGTAAAGTATCCTTGCGTATGTCATAGTCAATAGAAGACGCCTTTATTGCTTCCAGTAATTGTGATGTGTTGTTACCCTTTGTTGCTCATTTCTTTATCAGTAGGAGGCAGCTTCATTGTTTCTTGCAGTTCACATCATCATTTTTTGCCACGGGATTCTTCTTCTCTTGAATTATCTAATTTTACCTTGACTTGTTGGTTTAAACAACTCATCTGACTTGTTTGTTCCTCTACAGGAGATAACGCCTTTCATGTTTTTTACATCATCTCACAGCTTCTCTTACCTCTGGGTTTTGTCTCCTCCACTTGCCATTTTCCAGAGGCTTTAAAGAAGCGAGTTGTTGATTTTTCTTTTCTGACACTATGTTCCCAGAAAGAAGCTCATATATTTTTAATTCTTTCTCTAAATTGATCCTGCCACCATCTTCCGATTGTGGGATTCTAGCTGTTTGTTTTATGAAGAAGTGAGTAGTATTTCTAAAGTTAACGCTTCCCATACTTGAAAATGTATTAAAAACAGATAAGCATTCATCTTTTCACAAAATCTCTACCTCTTCAAGTTTCTTTTGCCCTATCAAGAATGAGCTTTCGATATACACAAAGTGTTCGATGATTGTACTATTCACGGAGGACGTAGTGCTTTCTTATTGTTTTTTTTTAATTTCGCGCAAAGCTATACGAGGGCTATCTGCGCTAGCCTTTCCTAATTTAGCAGTGTAAGACTAGAGGGAAGGCAGCTAGTCATCACCACCCACCGCCAACTCTTTTACCAACGAATAGTGTGATTGACCGTCACATTATAACGCCCTTACGGCTGAAAGGGCGAGCATGTTTGGTGTGACAGGGATTCGAACCCGCGACCCTCGGATTGCGAGTCGAGTGCCTTAACCACCTGGCCATGCCGGGCCTGCTTTCTTATTGACGGAGAGGAATAGGCTAATTGTGATTGCATCATAGACTGGTGTAGTACACATTATTACATCTAGGGGAGGAAGTTTTATTCAAAGGCTTTGTGCATGTACAAAAACGTTTTGGCAGTGGTGTTAGGTATTAGCTATTTGTTCTGTGGATAGGTTCGTAGCTATATGGAATACATTTTCTGATAAAAAAGTACCAACTTTTCTTCAAATCGTTGTAGGATTTACCTTCTTCATGGTAGTTCAAACTATAAGCAGTGGTTTCACCATTCAAGCTTGTTCTGGACTATTGAAGTTTGATTCTGTGATGTGTGAACAAATAAATGTGTTGACATTTCAGTAACATGTACTGGTAACTTTAGTATTTCCGGTACCCTAAAATTTATTATTTCCTTAAGTAATCCCTAATATTTTACAAAATTTCCTAAAATTAAAAGTCGTAAGTTAAAACGCCATCATCAGTATCTACATCTACAGAGAGATGATAACTAATACCGTATTTTTCGGAATATAAGACGCACCCTTATTTTGAAGACAAAGTTTTTAGGGGAAAAAAGCCACAGTCGCATTGGAAAGATTTTTATTGAACAAAAATTCAATTTGATACTTTAAAAAT
>NW_013669653.1:72264-72933 GCF_000517525.1 Limulus polyphemus
GACTCAATTGTCGTCTCTATCTCTGTCTGCAATTCAATTACCTTGTTACCGTCACTTCTTGGCAGTCTTTTATACACGAATATCGAAAATCTAGTAAACGCTCGAGGCTTCACGAAGGGACATGATTTTTCTAGTATATCATGACGTGTTACTAGGGTCACATGACCTCCGCTGTCGTAACAGTAGTTTCTGTTAACTCAGTTCTTGTTCTATCACTTGTCACTTTCTAAAATCACAATAAACTTGTTTCCAAAATGTTTTTGCTTTTATATATATATGTAGAAAATTTAAGGCATTGTATGATTTTTCTACAGTCAATGACGGTAATGTATGTAAATGAAGGAAAGGTTAACATAACGTTTAAAAATAAAAGTAGTTATCAAAATATTTATATCAGAGTTAAGTACTGTTGCGTCAGCGAGGTCACGTGACTAGTGTCACGCCACCTATTTTCTAGAAATATCCTGTTCCTTCGTGAATGCCCTAGCATTTACTAGATTGGGGATAGGCTGGTATATATAGGATGGTCACAACGTGACGGGACAATGTGTGTAGGTAGTGAGTAATTGAACTGCAGTCAGAAAGTATTGTTGAAGTTTCTTATAGAGCGACTGTTGAAAATAAGTGTATCGGTAAAGTTATATTCAGAAAGAATAAACCAGTTTTATT
>NW_013669653.1:73680-77568 GCF_000517525.1 Limulus polyphemus
ACAGATTATGAGACATTACATATCCATGCAGACTTAGTCAGATTGTGTTTACAGATTGAGATATTACATATCCATGCAGACTTAGTTAGATTGTGTTTACAGATATGAGACATTACATATCCATGCAGACTTAGTCAGATTGTGTTTACAGATTATGAGACATTACATATCCATGCAGACTTAGTCAGATTGTGTTTACAGATTATGAGACATTACATATCCATGCAGACTTAGTCAGATTGTGCTTATAGTTTAACGAACAATGAACAGTAAATTCAGATATTGCTAACAATCTGTAAAAGTCAAGTTCTTACCGTGAAATGCTGTTGTAACTAAAATAATATTTTGTCAAGAATTACTCTGGGGTTAAAAACATTGGATTACTACTTGTGGAGGTTAAAAATGTTGGATTACTGTACGTGGGGGTTTAAAACGTTGGATGTATTAGTGTTGTATTTTCCATTTTAAAAAAAATTAAATTCAAAGTCTTAAGACCCAGATTAGGATTGAATAATTGGCAAGTTTCATTGTTTGTACCTGAAATAAAAATCACTCCAACAGTATCTTAGTGGGACATCTTCTAAAGATATTTATTTATACTTTTGTTATAAGCAACAGAAGAAACGTTTTGATCAAATTAAAATAAAGCAAAACTTGGGCTTGTTTATGTACGTGAATTTTTCAGTTAAACCATTACAGTTACCTTTGAAGGTAAAATCTTTGATGATTAATTAATTCAGCCAACAACAGTTTTGTTAATATTTTATTTCATTTCATAGTAAAACCACTAGTATGCACTGCTGAACGCAGTGTAAACATTATGATGTTCATGACAATAATCTTTAAGGTTCGTAAAGAGAAAGTAAACAAGTATGTATTTCTTGTTAACTGCACTTTGATTTTTAAAAATGATTCATGTACTGAAATAGGATACTTAGTTTAATGTATCACAAGGAAAACAAACTGATCTTAAAACCACATAAATATATCTTTTACATTTTTGTTTGCTTTATAAATGATAGAATTTTGAAAAACTTAAACTAAATCACACCGATTTGCCATAAAGCCGGATACTAACCATTTTGACCTTCCAAAACTAACCAGTGCATAAAATGTATTTCTTATATATTTTAATTTAATGATCATACTCAAGATGGTAGATAAACATTGCATATGGGGTTTACTTTAGTTAAGTACACCTTGGGATAGTTTCAGATAGAAATATATGCAGAAATTTTGTGAATTACATAGCAAAACTTTAATAATTTTCACACAACAATAGTTTCACGCACTGTCACTACAAAAATTTCAACATGTGTACACATACAACCTCTCAGTAAAAAATCTGCTCTTATGATACAAGTTTCTTTATGTGTAAGTAAACAATCCTTCAGTAAAAACCTATTCTTGTTACACAACTTTCATTACATGTAGATATAAAATCTTTCAGTAAAAACTGCTGTCACTACAAAAATTTCAATATATGTACACATACAACATACATGGTTTTTAACAATGATTTTATAATATCATGGATTATGGTTACAATGTAATTGTTTAGAATGTAATCTTATCAAGGTTACAGATGTCCTGGTTTTTAACAATGATTTTATAATATCATGGATTATGGTTACAATGTAACTGTTTACAATGTAATCTTATCAAGGTTACAGATGTCCTGGTTTTTAACAATGATTTTATAATATCATGGATTATGGTTACAATGTAATTGTTTAGAATGTAATCTCATCAAGGTTACAGATGTCCTGGTTTTTAACAATGATTTTATAATATCATGGATTATGGTTACAATGTAATCTTATCAAGGTTACAGATGTCCTGGTTTTTAACAATGATTTTATAATATCATGGATTATGGTTACAATGTAATCTTATTAAGGTTACAGATGTCCTGGTTTTTAACAATGATTTTATAATATCATGGATTATGGTTACAATGTAATTGTTTAGAATGTAATCTCATCAAGGTTACAGATGTCCTGGTTTTTAACAATGATTTTATAATATCATGGATTATGGTTACAATGTAATCTTATCAAGGTTACAGATGTCCTGGTTTTTAACAATGATTTTATAATATCATGGATTATGGTTACAATGTAATTGTTTACAATATAATCTTATCAAGGTTACAACAATATCCCTATATCTGACAATGCGTTATGGTACTATTGTAGTAGTTTTATTTTAACAAACTGTTTGTAATTTTTCCAATGTAAACTAAACAAGTGTATAAAATTCTGTTCCTTTTCACATCCCCTGGTGAGAGTAAGCCTAAGCTTATGGGCTTACAATGCTAAAATCCAGAGTTTGATTCCTCACTACAACAGATAGCACAATGTGTAGCTTTGCACAAATCACCAACTTTTTTTTTATTCATTGTGGTGTAACGGATGCAAGAAGTTTTAATAAAACTAACAGTATGTAGAAACATTCATAATTTCAACAAATCATATCATAATGAAACTCAGTTACATTGTTGAAACTCGCCTTTTTAGTTGATGTATACATATACATATGTATGTGTCCCATTGGTTCAGTGGTAAGTCTGAAGTCGTATAACTAAAACTATTCATGGTGAGCACAGCACAGATAGCCTGTGTAACTTAATGCTTAACAACAAATGAACAACCATATATATATATATATATATATACACATACATCAATTACAAAGGTTATTAAATGTCTAAATTGTAAAGTGTTTTTCGTAAACATTCACCTAATCATATAATACCTTATACCAGCTGTTTACATCTTTTTTTATTATTTTGTTGTTTAAATAAAATAATAATACGAGAAGAGTTTCTGATCAGGAAAATGGCTAGGGCACTTAAAATTTATGACGTAGCAGGTGCACGTCATTCGTTTACTCCAACTCTTCTTAACAATAAAAGAAAAATTTGTTTCCAAATCTATTATATCAAAAATTATCCAAAAGAGCCCTAAATGGGGCAGTTAATTAACAATGAATGACAGATGCCGTGTTCACTCTATTAACATTACATCTTAAAGCCTTAACAATAGCTTACCTTGTTTTTTACAGAGCCGACCATGTTGAGTTAGGCCTCAGGCTCCGTTCATCACTGGCCCTAACTCTGTCCATCACTCCAAGGATCGTAAAGAAATTAGAATGAACGACAAGGACACGTTCTCTTTGTCGTTCATCTTAATTTGTTTAATTAATATCCTTGGAAGAATGAACGGAGCCTCTGCATAAAAGTCTTTTAATTCATAAGCTGATGCCCGAAATCAGTGTGGTTATTTCTATAAAAAAATACGCCACTTCTTCTAAACAATAATCAAAAGTATTATTTATAAATTTATTATAGCTTTCTATAATATCAAAAAACCTCTCCGGGCAACCATATATTTGCTTGGACAAGATAGTTAATTAATGTGTTTCACATGTCATTCTGTTACTCCAGTTTTCCTTATACTAATCAAAAACAGTTATTTCTAAATCATTTGTCCTTGTTTCTGTAATATCAAAATTAATAGCAACAAACCTCTCCGAACGTTCATGCTTTTACTCAGATACAAATATTCAAACCAAAAGAATAATTCTCAAAAAACTTTTTTTTTGGTTTTAGTTAAAATTATAAAGAAAGAAACGGATTAATATTTAGTGTCTTACGTGCTCACAAAAATCAGTATGTCATTGTAAGAAACAAAACTTTTCAACAGTTACTGGACCTTTATATATATATATATATATAACAAGGCTGTGTTCAAGTGCTCTTGTATTAAACAGAATGATACCATTATATATTGAAATTAAATCAAAATAACATATACCCTGTACTATTCAATTCCTATTATATTGTTGCGTCAGCGAGTCACGTGACTACTATGACGCAACGTTTCT
>NW_013669653.1:78546-83301 GCF_000517525.1 Limulus polyphemus
TCGGAACGAAGTTACGGAAAATTAATTAACACACGGAGACGTAACAATATTATTTCTGTCTTCAAGATATCAGCCTTGTATATTAGATACGTTGCATGCCATATTTGTAATAAGCTTTTATAAACCTCTCGCTTGTTCCCTCCGACACTCGTGCCATATTTAAATAGTTAACTTTCACTCTGTTATATTTTCATGTTCCTCAACAGTTTCATCAAATAACTCAAGTTCGCCTTTAAGCAGGATTGGTGTCTTGGAATTACTGAATTGTTCTGGAGCCATTAAAGATGGAACATTCCTAAAATCAAAGATAGGATTATATCATCCAGGTCAAATCACAACTCTATTGTCACTTCCAGAAACCCCCCCTGCTAATATTGATATTCCTGTCAAATTAAATTTCAGAGTACTTTAAATCGTAGTGATTCGTGTGCTACATTGATGCTAAATGTAAAAATAAAATAAAATTTGCAAAGTGATGATATGCCAAGAGAAAAACCAAAATTGGTATCAACTTGAATGTATAGAGGAACACAAAACAATCACATGTGGGAATTTTGTTGTTTCTTTGTTCTTGAGTAGAAAGCCACACAATGGGCTATCTGTGCTGTGCCCACTACGGGTATCGAAAAGCGGTTTTAAGCGTTATAAGCCTTCAGACTTACCGCCGAGCCACTGGGGAAGCGTAGTGGGAAATATATTTGTCTGAAATGGAGCGAAGTATACATGTGTTTTGAAATTAAATCAATCATTGCTTCTTCTGTAATAATATAAGAATGCATATTACAGTTTTACAAGTGGTTTTACATTCTTAATATCGTAAGTCATAATTCCATTTAAAACTAAACCTATACATACTATATATTTTGTTACACATTGGTTGTTTGACGCCAAAGCTATACAAAATATATAATTATCAAAAAATTTTGTATGGTTCTTTTGTTCAAATTGCATTTTTAAAATTATATTTTAACTCTTTTCCTCATTGTTGTGTAACTGTTCTTTAAGTACCTCCATCAAGGCAAATATATGCTGGTCTGGAAACTTTAATAGATTTAGAAATATTTTTCTCTGAATATTGTAGCATAAGTTGGATGTACTAGAGATTTAGTGTTAAATAGCTGTTCCGTTTGGGTAGTCAGGAGAGGATTTCTGTTATTACAGGAAAACTGTAATGGGTTTGGAAAGTGATGTTCCATGATTCTTGTAGGACAGAGTTGAAGTAATCAAATATTATACGGCACGTGACATTTACCTAGTCCTCTGATCAGTAGCTAGACTTACAGATGGCATTAGCTACGAGTATTAAATAAACCACTGCAGATTTCAGATAGATCTTAAAACAGAATTTAATAAAAATAAATAAACAGTAAAAAGATCAAACATATTTAAATAACAGAAAATAAAACATTTTGTATAACTTGAAATCAATAGTACTTAATCAACACAACATAATTTTAGGTTCGTGTTACAATATTCAAAACCAATAAATAATACATTCTGTAAGGAAATGATAAAGTTAATTCTAGTTTATACTTTCATGTGTAAGTATATATAATAAATTTAGATTATTATTACATAAACACTAAGTTATGAATACAGAAATTTGAAGGTTAGCATCGACAAATCAAGAAGTTTGTTAACTAGGAGGTACAAGTAACACTTAAGCCTAACTTGTTCAACCAATGTTGATAAGTAAAAAATGTTTATGCTACAAAGTACAAGTACTGAGTCAACGATCGAAGTTTGTTCTATTCTTTCTTTAAATTTCACATTTGAGTATGCAGTGTTAGTCCGTTCATTTTCTGGTTAAAAGTTAGTTTTAAACTTAATCAATTAATAACAAGAGATTCTAGCATTCTTAGCTGGGATTATTATCGAAAATGGACAATGACGCGGAAAAACTCGCATAAACACACACTGTCAAGTGGAAATGCCTTTGTTTATGTATTTAGGAGCCGGCCCAAAAAAAGCATTATCAAATATGATAGGACTATTTACAACTTAGAGCTCTTTTAGTAGAAGCATTTAAAATGTGAAGTTGTGCCTATTTCCAGTTTTTTCCGCGTCATTCTCTATTCTCGGGAAGAGTTCCATCTTAGAATGTTAGAATCTCTTAACGTTAAACTAAGGAAATAGGCTCTTAATTAACCAGAAGATGATCGAGCTGTCACTATATCTTTACTCGCGAGAAGAAAAAACAAACAAACAAAAAAGTACATAAACTTCGACCGTAAAGTACAAATAAGTAAAGCAAAATGTATACACAAATAGTTACTTAAAAACAGATAATAAAGTTAGAAACTTGTTAGATATTATTTTTCGTTTTACAGAAAGATCAGTTGTAACCCTACGTCTGCGTGCAAATAAATTCCTGGGGCCTAATTAGCGTTGTCGAAATTGAGGTTGGCAGTCGTACACTTAGGTTTTTCCATATGAATTGGGCATCTTCAATCTTAGCTGAGCTACAAAAGAATGAACATAATAAAAAAATAATGGTAGAACACAACCACGAAACAAGAATAGTCTCTTAAATTTATATATTACTATTGTTTATAAAATTCATTGTTTGTACGTAATGATGTGTCACCACCAAAAGTCGTTTCAAAAAGTTTTTATATGTTCGATAAATAAGTGCATACCCATTAAAAAGAACAAAAAAACGTTAAAACTGTAGTTCAGCCCTCAAATGTAGTTTTATTATGCCCCCTCACATGATAACAGGAAAAATACAAACAAGTAACTGAAGTAACAAGTGCTGATGGTTTATAGTGTTTTCAATGAGTTTTACAAGCCTAAATTAATACTAGTATAAAAACCTGAAGTAACAAGTGCTGATGGTTTATAGTGTTTTCAATGAGTTTTACAAGCCTAAATTAATACTAGTATAAAAACCTGTCGGAAATTACGACATGATTAACGAAAATTATAGAATTTAACTAAAACGAATTTGTCAGTATCATCAAAATGCACCTACTCTTCACTTATTTCATCAGTCTCGAAGTAATTCTTTAATCGCCACATTTTTAGTAAAAACTACTGTTGCGTCAGCGAGGTCACGTGACTAGTGTCACGCAACCTGCTTTCTAGAACTATCCCGTTCATTCGGGAATGCTCTAGCATTTACTAGATTGGGGGGTGGTCTGATATATATATAAGATGGTCACGGCGTGACGTGACAGTGTGTGTGTGTAGACAGTGAGTAATTGATCTGCAGTCAGAGAGTATTGTTGAAGTTAACGTTCGTTCGTTATAGTGTTTGTTTTAGCGCGAATATTGAAGTTGAGTGTATCGTAAAGTTATATTCGGAAAGAATAAACCAGTTTTATTTAGTAAGGACTTGTGTCGCTAAAGTTTCGTCGGAACGAAGTTACGGAAAATTAATTACGAACAAACGGAGACGTAACACTACGCACAAAAATTTAATGTTATCGTGAACAAAAGTACGTGTGCACTCTGAAAGAGACAAATAGCACTTTTGAGCATTTTCACTGTATTCTTGGTCAGGAAGTAAAAACATAGTACGAACATTCCAACAAATTTTCAACTCTTTTCGACTGTACAGGGGATAAAAGATATTTGGTAAGTGATAAACGTTTATTTTTCTTTACGTTTTGAAGGCTGAGTAGGTAATATATATATATATATATATATATATGTTAAAATACCAAAATAATATTTATTAATTAACATTTATCCACCACTTAAAACTTTTTAAACACTGACTTTATAACGTCAGTAATAGTAGGCCTATTTGCAGTCAAATTCAAGCATTCGGTCTAATATATAAACGTAACGTAAGAGATAGTTGAAACACTACTTGGTAGATTTTATTTTGCTTTTGGCTACAACTCAGTGTCGTAAAACTTCGGAATTAAGCTATTTTGCTGTGATATCACCAAAATTATCAGAAAAATAAAGAATAAAAAGAAACCTTTCTAACAAATCAACATGAATATTGAGCAGTCAACATAAAAATCATAGTTGAACAAAGAACAATCAGGTGATAGTTTTGTTGCTAAGCAACAATGTACGTTGTTGAGCATTACCAAAAAAAGGAGTGTGAAAGTGTTCTCGACAGAGTGACAAAGGGAATAAGCCTTTTATAGTTAGGGATTATTGATCTTTAAAATTTTCAAAGGGACTAAAAAAAACATTTTATTTTTTAAAAATTTCCCAATGAAATTATAAGTATAATTTAGATACAGCATATCATGACAGTAAAAAATAAACAAATAAACCTTCTTTATTTATGAAATTGTTATAGGGATTTACTACTCATAAGAAATGCTACACTGCAGTTTGGTTATCAGCATTGGTAGTGGCACAAGTCTTGTTAGGAAAACTAATGTTTTCTGCAAACTTCTTTTTGTAGCAGTAGTTGTTCATAAACACTGTTTTAAACTTTCTATAAAAAAGCACAAATATTTAGTTATTATAAATGAAGTAATTACTGAATGAGTAGCAGTTATATAGGAAGCATCTGTTTAACTTATTCCTGCAGTTTACTAATGCACAAGGAAGTTTCCACTCTTTATAGTTGCCACAGTAAGGTGTTAAACTTAGTATTATAATTGAGAATGTTTAGAAAAATGTGGTTGAACTTATATCATTGTTTATGGCATTGAAAAATTAAAATCTAACAATTTGATTTAGTACAAATTACTAACTTTGGCTTTTCTCTAATTTTATAGCAAGATACCACAAATCTTAATATATTCACCCTTTCGAGACAGGTCGTGAGTGAAAGGCCATGTC